>NW_027656210.1:0-138142 GCF_964235325.1 Thermobia domestica | reverse complement strand
ATGGTGTGTGAAAAACATATAATGGAATCGAATCTGTTTTATTTTGAAAAAAACTAAAAAACAGAAACAAACGTTACAAGTGGAATTTTAACGTTTCTTCAAGGGCAAAGGACACTTATCGCAACACGACAAAATGGAGGGGTTTCCTCTTCAATTTTAGCTTTATTTCGTCAAAATATGTAAATAACTTTGGGAGATATGGCGAATAGTATGTAGTATATAGTAACAATGGATAACAATATAATATATATGTAGAATGAAATATGCTATATTGTTGAATAGTTGCCTAACAACATATATATACCAAATAGGAGAGTTTTTTAAACAAAAATTGAAGAAATTAGTGGTTGAAGCCATACATTTTCCAGTTACAACGAGTGTCACGTGGTCTCATCAGCCGTGAGAGGGTTAACTATTTCTTCTAAAGAAACAGGTACTAGGTTCATTTTTTAGTGCAATTTGTAGTAATTTGTGCATTTATTTTCCCATCATGATGTGTAGAACATTTAGTTAGTATATTTGGTTGAGATTTGTAAAAAAATATACAGGGTGATGCAAAATTCAGCTTTGTAGTACAGAAAGTTTAACTTGGTTTTCAAAATGTGAAGAAATTGCATATATTAACGAATGCCCTGTATGTACTTCTGAATGGCACAGTAACATATTTCTCTTTTATCATTCGTTAACCATAGTATGGTGTGTCAAAGCCACATATAATGGAATCGAATCTGTTTTATTTTGAAAAAACTAAAAAAGAGAAACAAACGTTATAAGAAGATTTTTAATGTTTCTTCAAGGATAAAGGACCTGTAACGACACCGTACAAAATGGATGGCTTTGCCCTTCAATTTGAGCTTCATTTCGTCAAAATATGTAAATAACTTTGGGAGATATGGCGAATAGTATGTAGTATATAGTAACAATGGATAACAATATAATATATATGTAGAATGACATATGCTATATTGTTGAATAGTTGCCTAACAACATATATGTACCAAATAGGAGAGTTTTTAAAAAAATTGAAGAAATTAGTGGTTGAAGCCATACATTTTCCAGTTACAACGAGTGTCACGTGGTCTCATCAGCCGTGAGAGGGTTAACTATTTCTTCTAAAGCAACAGGTACTACGTTCATTTTTTTTGTGCAGTTTGTAGTAATTTGTGCATTTATTTTCCCATCATGATGTGTGGAACATTTAGTTAGCATATTTGGTTGAGATTTCGAAAAAATATACAGGGTGATGCAAAATTCATCTTTGTAGTACAGAAAGTATAAATTGGTTTTCAAAATGTGAAGAAAGTGCATATAATAACGAATGCCCAGTATGTACTTCTGAATGACACAGTAACATATTCCTCTTTTATCATTCGTTAACCACAGTATGGTGTGTGAAAGCCACATATAATGGAATCGAATCTGTTTTATTTTGTAAAAACTAAAAAACAGAAACAAACGTAATAAGAGAAATTTCAACGTTTCTTCAAGGGCAAAGGACACTTATCGCAACAGGACAAAATGGAGGGGTTTCCTCTTCAATTTTAGCTTTCTTTCGTCAAGATATGTAAATAAGTTTGGGAGATATGGCGAATAGTATGTAGTATATAGTAACAATGGATAACAATATAATATATATATAGAATGACATATGCTATATTGTTGAATAGTTGCCTAACAAGATATATACCAAATAGGAGAGTTTTTACAAAAAATTGAAGAAATTAGTGGTTGAAGCCATACATTTTCCAGTTACAACGAGTGTCACGTGGTCTCATCAGCCGTGAGAGGGTTAACTATTTCTTCTAAAGAAACAGGTACTACGTTCATTTTTTAGTGCAATTTGTAGTAATTTGTGCATTTATTTTCCCATGATGATGTGTAGAACATTTAGTTAGCATATTTGGTTGAGATTTGGAAAAAATATATATAGTGATGCAAAATTCAGCTTTGTAGTACAGAAAGTATAAATTGGTTTTCAAAATGTGAAGAAAGTGCATATATTAACGAATGTCCTGTATGTACTTCTGAATGGCACAGTAACATATTCCTCTTTTATCATTCGTTAACCACAGCATGGTGTGTCAAAGCCACATATAATGGAATCGAATCTGTTTTATTTTGAAAAAACAAAAAAACGGAAAAAACGTTACAAGAGGAATTTTAACGTTTCTTCAAGGGCAAAGGACCCTTATCGCAACAGGACAAAGTGGAGAGGTTTCCTCTTCAATTTTAGCTTTATTTTGTCAAAATATGTAAATAAGTTTGGAAGATATGGCGAATAGTATGTAGTATATAGTAACAATGATTAATAATATAATATATATGTAGAATGACATATGCTATATTGTTGAATAGTTGCCTAACAACAAATATATACCAAATAGGAAAGTTTTTTAAAAATTGAAGAAATTAGTGGTTGAAGCCTTACATTTTCCAGTTACAACGAGTGTAACGTGGTCTCATCAGCCGTGAGAGGGTTAACTATTTCTTCTAAAGCAACAGGTACTACGTTCATTTTTTAGTGCAGTTTGTAGTAATTTGTCCATTAGTTTCCCATGATGATGTGTAGAACATTTAGTTAGCATATTTGGTTGAGATTTGTAAAAAATATACAGGGTGATGCAAAATTCAGCTTTGTAGTACAGAAAGTTTAATTTGGTTTTCAAAATGTGAAGAAATTGCATATATTAACGAATGCCCTGTATGTACTTCTGAATGGCACAATAACATATTCCTCTTTTATCATTCGTTAACCATAGTATGGTGTGCCAAAGCCACATATAATGGAATCGAATCTGTTTTATTTTGAAAAAACTAAAAAAGAGAAACAAACGTTAGAAGAGGAATTTTAACGTTTCTTCAAGGGCAAAGGACCTTTATCGCAACCGTACAAAATGGAGGGCTTTGCTCTTCAATTTGAGCCTTATTTTGTCAAAATATGTAAATAACTTTGGAAGATATGGCGAATAGTATGTAGTATATAGTAACAATGGATAAGAATATAATATATATGTAGGAGGACATATGCTATATTGTTGAATAGTTGCCTAAAAACATATATGTACCAAATAGGAGAGTTTGTTAAAAAAAATTGAAGAAATTAGTGGTTGAAGCCATACATTTTGCAGTTAGAACTTGTGTCACGTGGTCTCATCAGCCGTGAGAGGGTTAACTATTTCTTCTAAAGCAACAGGTACTACGTTCATTTTTTTTGCAGTTTGTAGTAATTTGTGCATTTATTTTCCCATCATGATGTGTAGAACATTTAGTTAGCATATTTGGTTGAGATTTCGAAAAAATATACAGGGTGATGCAACATTCATCTTTGTAGTACAGAAAGTATAAATTGGTTTTCAAAATGTGAAGAAAGTGCATATATTAACGAATGCCCTGTATGTACTTCTGAACGGTACAGTAACATATTCCTCTTTTATCATTCGTTAACCACAGTATGGTGTGTGAAAAACATATAATGGAATCGAATCTGTTTTATTTTGAAAAAAAATAAAAAACAGAAACAAACGTTACAAGTGGAATTTTAACGTTTCTTCAAAGACAAAGGACACTTATCGCAACAGGACAAAATGGAGGGGATTCCTCTTCAATTTTAGCTTTCTTTCGTCAAAATATGTAAATAACTTTGGGAGATATGGCGAATAGTATGTAGTATATAGTAACAATGGATAACAATATAATATATATGTAGAATGAAATATGCTATATTGTTGAATAGTTGCCTAACAACATATATATACCAAATAGGAGAGTTTTTTAAACAAAAATTGAAAAAATTAGTGGTTGAAGCCATACATTTTCCAGTTACAACGAGTGTCACGTGGTCTCATCAGCCGTGAGAGGGTTAACTATTTCTTCTAAAGAAACAGGTACTACGTTCATTTTTTAGTGCAATTTGTAGTAATTTGTGCATTTATTTTCCCATGATGATGTGTAGAACATTTAGTTAGCATATTTGGTTGAGATTTCGAAAAAATGTACAGGGTGATGCAAAATTCATCTTTGTAGTACAGAAAGCATAAATTGGTTTTCAAAATGTTAAGAAATTGCATATATTAACGAATGCCCTGTATGTACTTCTGAATGGCACAGTAAAATATTTCTCTTTTATCATTCGTTAACCATAGTATGGTGTGTCAAAGCCACATATAATGGAATCGAATCTGTTTTATTTTGAAAAAACTAAAAAAGAGAAACAAACGTTAGAAGAGGAATTTTAACGTTTCTTCAAGGGCAAAGGACCTTTATCGCAACCCTACAAAATGGAGGGCTTTCCTCTTCAATTTGAGCTTTATTTCGTCAAAATATGTAAATAACTTTGGGAGATATGGCGAATAGTATGTAGTATATAGTAACAATGGATAAGAATATAATATATATGTAGAATGACATATGCTATATTGTTGAATAGTTGCCTAACAACGTATATATGTACCAAATAGGAGAGTTTTTAAAAAAATTGAAGAAATTAGTGGTTGAAGCCATACATTTTCCAGTTACAACGAGTGTCACGTGGTCTCATCAGCCGTGAGAGGGTTAACTATTTCTTCTAAAGAAACAGGTACTACGTTCATTTTTTGTGCAGTTTGTAGTAATTTGTGCATTTATTTTCCCATCATGATGTGTGGAACATTTAGTTAGCATATTTGGTTGAGATTTCGAAAAAATATACAGGGTGATGCAAAATTCATCTTTGTAGTACAGAAAGTATAAATTGGTTTTCAAAATGTGAAGAAAATGCATATATTAACGAATGCCCTGTATGTACTTCTGAATGGCACAGTAACATATTCCTCTTTTATCATTCGTTAACCACAGTATGGTGTGTCAAAGCCACATATAATGGAATCGAATCTGTTTTATTTTGAAAAAACTAAAAAACAGAAACAAACGTTATAAGAGAAATTTTAACGTTTCTTCAAGGGCAAAGGACCCTTATCGCAACAGGACAAAGTGAAGAGGTTTCCTCTTCAATTTTAGCTTTATTTTGTCAAAATATGTAAATAAGTTTGGAAGATATGGCGAATAGTATGTAGTATATAGTAACAATGATTAATAATATAATATATATGTAGAATGACATATGCTATATTGTTGAATAGTTGCCTAACAACAAATATATACCAAATAGGAGAGTTTGTTAAACAAAAATTGAAGAAATTAGTGGTTGAAGCCATACATTTTCCAGTTACAACGAGTGTCACGTGGTCTCATCAGCCGTGAGAGGGTTAACTATTTCTTCTAAAGCAACAGGTACTACGTTCATTTTTTTTTGCAGTTTGTAGTAATTTGTGCATTTATTTTCCCATCATGATGTGTAGAACATTTAGTTAGCATATTTGGTTGAGATTTCGAAAAAATATACAGGGTGATGCAACATTCATCTTTGTAGTACAGAAAGTATAAATTGGTTTTCAAAATGTGAAGAAAGTGCATATATTAACGAATGCCCTGTATGTACTTCTGAATGGTACAGTAACATATTCCTCTTTTATCATTCGTTAATCACAGTATGGTGTGTGAAAAACATATAATGGAATCGAATCTGTTTTATTTTGAAAAAAACTAAAAAACAGAAACAAACGTTACAAGTGGAATTTTAACGTTTCTTCAAGGGCAAAGGACACTTATCGCAACACGACAAAATGGAGGGGTTTCCTCTTCAATTTTAGCTTTATTTCGTCAAAATATGTAAATAACTTTGGGAGATATGGCGAATAGTATGTAGTATATAGTAACAATGGATAACAATATAATATATATGTAGAATGAAATATGCTATATTGTTGAATAGTTGCCTAACAACATATATATACCAAATAGGAGAGTTTTTTAAACAAAAATTGAAGAAATTAGTGGTTGAAGCCATACATTTTCCAGTTACAACGAGTGTCACGTGGTCTCATCAGCCGTGAGAGGGTTAACTATTTCTTCTAAAGAAACAGGTACTAGGTTCATTTTTTAGTGCAATTTGTAGTAATTTGTGCATTTATTTTCCCATCATGATGTGTAGAACATTTAGTTAGTATATTTGGTTGAGATTTGTAAAAAAATATACAGGGTGATGCAAAATTCAGCTTTGTAGTACAGAAAGTTTAACTTGGTTTTCAAAATGTGAAGAAATTGCATATATTAACGAATGCCCTGTATGTACTTCTGAATGGCACAGTAACATATTTCTCTTTTATCATTCGTTAACCATAGTATGGTGTGTCAAAGCCACATATAATGGAATCGAATCTGTTTTATTTTGAAAAAACTAAAAAAGAGAAACAAACGTTATAAGAAGATTTTTAATGTTTCTTCAAGGATAAAGGACCTGTAACGACACCGTACAAAATGGATGGCTTTGCCCTTCAATTTGAGCTTCATTTCGTCAAAATATGTAAATAACTTTGGGAGATATGGCGAATAGTATGTAGTATATAGTAACAATGGATAACAATATAATATATATGTAGAATGACATATGCTATATTGTTGAATAGTTGCCTAACAACATATATGTACCAAATAGGAGAGTTTTTAAAAAAATTGAAGAAATTAGTGGTTGAAGCCATACATTTTCCAGTTACAACGAGTGTCACGTGGTCTCATCAGCCGTGAGAGGGTTAACTATTTCTTCTAAAGCAACAGGTACTACGTTCATTTTTTTTGTGCAGTTTGTAGTAATTTGTGCATTTATTTTCCCATCATGATGTGTGGAACATTTAGTTAGCATATTTGGTTGAGATTTCGAAAAAATATACAGGGTGATGCAAAATTCATCTTTGTAGTACAGAAAGTATAAATTGGTTTTCAAAATGTGAAGAAAGTGCATATAATAACGAATGCCCAGTATGTACTTCTGAATGACACAGTAACATATTCCTCTTTTATCATTCGTTAACCACAGTATGGTGTGTGAAAGCCACATATAATGGAATCGAATCTGTTTTATTTTGTAAAAACTAAAAAACAGAAACAAACGTAATAAGAGAAATTTCAACGTTTCTTCAAGGGCAAAGGACACTTATCGCAACAGGACAAAATGGAGGGGTTTCCTCTTCAATTTTAGCTTTCTTTCGTCAAGATATGTAAATAAGTTTGGGAGATATGGCGAATAGTATGTAGTATATAGTAACAATGGATAACAATATAATATATATATAGAATGACATATGCTATATTGTTGAATAGTTGCCTAACAAGATATATACCAAATAGGAGAGTTTTTACAAAAAATTGAAGAAATTAGTGGTTGAAGCCATACATTTTCCAGTTACAACGAGTGTCACGTGGTCTCATCAGCCGTGAGAGGGTTAACTATTTCTTCTAAAGAAACAGGTACTACGTTCATTTTTTAGTGCAATTTGTAGTAATTTGTGCATTTATTTTCCCATGATGATGTGTAGAACATTTAGTTAGCATATTTGGTTGAGATTTGGGAAAAATATATATAGTGATGCAAAATTCAGCTTTGTAGTACAGAAAGTATAAATTGGTTTTCAAAATGTGAAGAAAGTGCATATATTAACGAATGTCCTGTATGTACTTCTGAATGGCACAGTAACATATTCCTCTTTTATCATTCGTTAACCACAGCATGGTGTGTCAAAGCCACATATAATGGAATCGAATCTGTTTTATTTTGAAAAAACAAAAAAACGGAAAAAAGGTTACAAGAGGAATTTTAACGTTTCTTCAAGGGCAAAGGACCCTTATCGCAACAGGACAAAGTGGAGAGGTTTCCTCTTCAATTTTAGCTTTATTTTGTCAAAATATGTAAATAAGTTTGGAAGATATGGCGAATAGTATGTAGTATATAGTAACAATGATTAATAATATAATATATATGTAGAATGACATATGCTATATTGTTGAATAGTTGCCTAACAACAAATATATACCAAATAGGAAAGTTTTTTAAAAATTGAAGAAATTAGTGGTTGAAGCCTTACATTTTCCAGTTACAACGAGTGTAACGTGGTCTCATCAGCCGTGAGAGGGTTAACTATTTCTTCTAAAGCAACAGGTACTACGTTCATTTTTTAGTGCAGTTTGTAGTAATTTGTCCATTAGTTTCCCATGATGATGTGTAGAACATTTAGTTAGCATATTTGGTTGAGATTTGTAAAAAATATACAGGGTGATGCAAAATTCAGCTTTGTAGTACAGAAAGTTTAATTTGGTTTTCAAAATGTGAAGAAATTGCATATATTAACGAATGCCCTGTATGTACTTCTGAATGGCACAGTAACATATTCCTCTTTTATCATTCGTTAACCATAGTATGGTGTGTCAAAGCCACATATAATGGAATCGAATCTGTTTTATTTTGAAAAAACTAAAAAAGAGAAACAAACGTTAGAAGAGGAATTTTAACGTTTCTTCAAGGGCAAAGGACCTTTATCGCAACCGTACAAAATGGTTAGCTTTGCTCTTCAATTTGAGCCTTATTTTGTCAAAATATGTAAATAACTTTGGGAGATATGGCGAATAGTATGTAGTATATAGTAACAATGGATAAGAATATAATATATATGTAGGAGGACATATGCTATATTGTTGAATAGTTGCCTAAAAACATATATGTACCAAATAGGAGAGTTTGTTAAAAAAAAATTGAAGAAATTAGTGGTTGAAGCCATACATTTTGCAGTTAGAACTTGTGTCACGTGGTCTCATCAGCCGTGAGAGGGTTAACTATTTCTTCTAAAGCAGCAGGTACTACGTTCATTTTTTTTGCAGTTTGTAGTAATTTGTGCATTTATTTTCCCATCATGATGTGTAGAACATTTAGTTAGCATATTTGGTTGAGATTTCGAAAAAATATACAGGGTGATGCAACATTCATCTTTGTAGTACAGAAAGTATAAATTGGTTTTCAAAATGTGATGAAAGTGCATATAATAACGAATGCCCTGTATGTACTTCTGAATGGTACAGTAACATATTCCTCTTTTATCATTCGTTAATCACAGTATGGTGTGTGAAAAACATATAATGGAATCGAATCTGTTTTATTTTGAAAAAAACTAAAAAACAGAAACAAACGTTACAAGTGGAATTTTAACGTTTCTTCAAGGGCAAAGGACACTTATCGCAACACGACAAAATGGAGGGGTTTCCTCTTCAATTTTAGCTTTATTTCGTCAAAATATGTAAATAACTTTGGGAGATATGGCGAATAGTATGTAGTATATAGTAACAATGGATAACAATATAATATATATGTAGAATGAAATATGCTATATTGTTGAATAGTTATCTAACAACATATATATACCAAATAGGAGAGTTTTTTAAACAAAAATTGAAGAAATTAGTGGTTGAAGCCATACATTTTCCAGTTACAACGAGTGTCACGTGGTCTCATCAGCCGTGAGAGGGTTAACTATTTCTTCTAAAGAAACAGGTACTACGTTCATTTTTTAGTGCAATTTGTAGTAATTTGTGCATTTATTTTCCCATCATGATGTGTAGAACATTTAGTTAGTATATTTGGTTGAGATTTGTAAAAAATATACAGGGTGATGCAAAATTCATCTTTGTAGTACAGAAAGTTTAACTTGGTTTTCAAAATGTGAAGAAAGTGCATATATTAACGAATGCCCTGTATGTACTTCTGAATGGCACAGTAACATATTTCTCTTTTATCATTCGTTAACCATAGTATGGTGTGTCAAAGCCACATATAATGGAATCGAATCTGTTTTATTTTGAAAAAACTAAAAAAGAGAAACAAACGTTATAAGAAGATTTTTAATGTTTCTTCAAGGACAAAGGACCTGTAACGATACCGTACAAAATGGATGGCTTTGCCCTTCAATTTGAGCTTTATTTCGTCAAAATATGTAAATAACTTTGAGAGATATGGCGAATAGTATGTAGTATATAGTAACAATGGATAACAATACAATATATATGTAGAATGACATATGCTATATTGTTGAATAGTTGCCTAACAACATATATGTACCAAATAGGAGAGTTTTTAAAAAAATTGAAGAAATTAGTGGTTGAAGCCATACATTTTCCAGTTACAACGAGTGTCACGTGGTCTCATCAGCCGTGAGAGGGTTAACTATTTCTTCTAAAGAAACAGGTACTACGTTCATTTTTTGTGCAGTTTGTAGTAATTTGTGCATTTATTTTCCCATCATGATGTGTGGAACATTTAGTTAGCATATTTGGTTGAGATTTCGAAAAAATATACAGGGTGATGCAAAATTCATCTTTGTAGTACAGAAAGTATAAATTGGTTTTCAAAATGTGAAGAAAATGCATATATTAACGAATGCCCTGTATGTACTTCTGAATGGCACAGTAACATATTCCTCTTTTATCATTCGTTAACCACAGTATGGTGTGTCAAAGCCACATATAATGGAATCGAATCTGTTTTATTTTGAAAAAACTAAAAAACAGAAACAAACGTTATAAGAGAAATTTTAACGTTTCTTCAAGGGCAAAGGACCCTTATCGCAACAGGACAAAGTGAAGAGGTTTCCTCTTCAATTTTAGCTTTATTTTGTCAAAATATGTAAATAAGTTTGGAAGATATGGCGAATAGTATGTAGTATATAGTAACAATGATTAATAATATAATATATATGTAGAATGACATATGCTATATTGTTGAATAGTTGCCTAACAACAAATATATACCAAATAGGAGAGTTTGTTAAACAAAAATTGAAGAAATTAGTGGTTGAAGCCATACATTTTCCAGTTACAACGAGTGTCACGTGGTCTCATCAGCCGTGAGAGGGTTAACTATTTCTTCTAAAGCAACAGGTACTACGTTCATTTTTTAGTGCAGTTTGTAGTAATTTGTCCATTAGTTTCCCATGATGATGTGTAGAACATTTAGTTAGCATATTTGGTTGAGATTTGTAAAAAATATACAGGGTGATGCAAAATTCAGCTTTGTAGTACAGAAAGTTTAATTTGGTTTTCAAAATGTGAAGAAATTGCATATATTAACGAATGCCCTGTATGTACTTCTGAATGGCACAGTAACATATTCCTCTTTTATCATTCGTTAACCATAGTATGGTGTGTCAAAGCCACATATAATGGAATCGAATCTGTTTTATTTTGAAAAAACTAAAAAAGAGAAACAAACGTTAGAAGAGGAATTTTAACGTTTCTTCAAGGGCAAAGGACCTTTATCGCAACCGTACAAAATGGAGGGCTTTGCTCTTCAATTTGAGCCTTATTTTGTCAAAATATGTAAATAACTTTGGGAGATATGGCGAATAGTATGTAGTATATAGTAACAATGGATAAGAATATAATATATATGTAGGAGGACATATGCTATATTGTTGAATAGTTGCCTAAAAACATATATGTACCAAATAGGAGAGTTTGTTAAAAAAAAATTGAAGAAATTAGTGGTTGAAGCCATACATTTTGCAGTTAGAACTTGTGTCACGTGGTCTCATCAGCCGTGAGAGGGTTAACTATTTCTTCTAAAGCAGCAGGTACTACGTTCATTTTTTTTGCAGTTTGTAGTAATTTGTGCATTTATTTTCCCATCATGATGTGTAGAACATTTAGTTAGCATATTTGGTTGAGATTTCGAAAAAATATACAGGGTGATGCAACATTCATCTTTGTAGTACAGAAAGTATAAATTGGTTTTCAAAATGTGATGAAAGTGCATATAATAACGAATGCCCTGTATGTACTTCTGAATGGTACAGTAACATATTCCTCTTTTATCATTCGTTAATCACAGTATGGTGTGTGAAAAACATATAATGGAATCGAATCTGTTTTATTTTGAAAAAAACTAAAAAACAGAAACAAACGTTACAAGTGGAATTTTAACGTTTCTTCAAGGGCAAAGGACACTTATCGCAACACGACAAAATGGAGGGGTTTCCTCTTCAATTTTAGCTTTATTTCGTCAAAATATGTAAATAACTTTGGGAGATATGGCGAATAGTATGTAGTATATAGTAACAATGGATAACAATATAATATATATGTAGAATGAAATATGCTATATTGTTGAATAGTTGCCTAACAACATATATATACCAAATAGGAGAGTTTTTTAAACAAAAATTGAAGAAATTAGTGGTTGAAGCCATACATTTTCCAGTTACAACGAGTGTCACGTGGTCTCATCAGCCGTGAGAGGGTTAACTATTTCTTCTAAAGAAACAGGTACTACGTTCATTTTTTAGTGCAATTTGTAGTAATTTGTGCATTTATTTTCCCATCATGATGTGTAGAACATTTAGTTAGTATATTTGGTTGAGATTTGTAAAAAATATACAGGGTGATGCAAAATTCATCTTTGTAGTACAGAAAGTTTAACTTGGTTTTCAAAATGTGAAGAAAGTGCATATATTAACGAATGCCCTGTATGTACTTCTGAATGGCACAGTAACATATTTCTCTTTTATCATTCGTTAACCATAGTATGGTGTGTCAAAGCCACATATAATGGAATCGAATCTGTTTTATTTTGAAAAAACTAAAAAAGAGAAACAAACGTTATAAGAAGATTTTTAATGTTTCTTCAAGGACAAAGGACCTGTAACGATACCGTACAAAATGGATGGCTTTGCCCTTCAATTTGAGCTTTATTTCGTCAAAATATGTAAATAACTTTGGGAGATATGGCGAATAGTATGTAGTATATAGTAACAATGGATAACAATACAATATATATGTAGAATGACATATGCTATATTGTTGAATAGTTGCCTAACAACATATATGTACCAAATAGGAGAGTTTTTAAAAAAATTGAAGAAATTAGTGGTTGAAGCCATACATTTTCCAGTTACAACGAGTGTCACGTGGTCTCATCAGCCGTGAGAGGGTTAACTATTTCTTCTAAAGAAACAGGTACTACGTTCATTTTTTGTGCAGTTTGTAGTAATTTGTGCATTTATTTTCCCATCATGATGTGTGGAACATTTAGTTAGCATATTTGGTTGAGATTTCGAAAAAATATACAGGGTGATGCAAAATTCATCTTTGTAGTACAGAAAGTATAAATTGGTTTTCAAAATGTGAAGAAAATGCATATATTAACGAATGCCCTGTATGTACTTCTGAATGGCACAGTAACATATTCCTCTTTTATCATTCGTTAACCACAGTATGGTGTGTCAAAGCCACATATAATGGAATCGAATCTGTTTTATTTTGAAAAAACTAAAAAACAGAAACAAACGTTATAAGAGAAATTTTAACGTTTCTTCAAGGGCAAAGGACCCTTATCGCAACAGGACAAAGTGAAGAGGTTTCCTCTTCAATTTTAGCTTTATTTTGTCAAAATATGTAAATAAGTTTGGAAGATATGGCGAATAGTATGTAGTATATAGTAACAATGATTAATAATATAATATATATGTAGAATGACATATGCTATATTGTTGAATAGTTGCCTAACAACAAATATATACCAAATAGGAGAGTTTGTTAAACAAAAATTGAAGAAATTAGTGGTTGAAGCCATACATTTTCCAGTTACAACGAGTGTCACGTGGTCTCATCAGCCGTGAGAGGGTTAACTATTTCTTCTAAAGCAACAGGTACTACGTTCATTTTTTTTTGCAGTTTGTAGTAATTTGTGCATTTATTTTCCCATCATGATGTGTAGAACATTTAGTTAGCATATTTGGTTGAGATTTCGAAAAAATATACAGGGTGATGCAACATTCATCTTTGTAGTACAGAAAGTATAAATTGGTTTTCAAAATGTGAAGAAAGTGCATATATTAACGAATGCCCTGTATGTACTTCTGAATGGTACAGTAACATATTCCTCTTTTATCATTCGTTAATCACAGTATGGTGTTTGAAAAACATATAATGGAATCGAATCTGTTTTATTTTGAAAAAAACTAAAAAACAGAAACAAACGTTACAAGTGGAATTTTAACGTTTCTTCAAGGGCAAAGGACACTTATCGCAACACGACAAAATGGAGGGGTTTCCTCTTCAATTTTAGCTTTATTTCGTCAAAATATGTAAATAACTTTGGGAGATATGGCGAATAGTATGTAGTATATAGTAACAATGGATAACAATATAATATATATGTAGAATGAAATATGCTATATTGTTGAATAGTTGCCTAACAACATATATATACCAAATAGGAGAGTTTTTTAAACAAAAATTGAAGAAATTAGTGGTTGAAGCCATACATTTTCCAGTTACAACGAGTGTCACGTGGTCTCATCAGCCGTGAGAGGGTTAACTATTTCTTCTAAAGAAACAGGTACTAGGTTCATTTTTTAGTGCAATTTGTAGTAATTTGTGCATTTATTTTCCCATCATGATGTGTAGAACATTTAGTTAGTATATTTGGTTGAGATTTGTAAAAAAATATACAGGGTGATGCAAAATTCAGCTTTGTAGTACAGAAAGTTTAACTTGGTTTTCAAAATGTGAAGAAATTGCATATATTAACGAATGCCCTGTATGTACTTCTGAATGGCACAGTAACATATTTCTCTTTTATCATTCGTTAACCATAGTATGGTGTGTCAAAGCCACATATAATGGAATCGAATCTGTTTTATTTTGAAAAAACTAAAAAAGAGAAACAAACGTTATAAGAAGATTTTTAATGTTTCTTCAAGGATAAAGGACCTGTAACGACACCGTACAAAATGGATGGCTTTGCCCTTCAATTTGAGCTTGATTTCGTCAAAATATGTAAATAACTTTGGGAGATATGGCGAATAGTATGTAGTATATAGTAACAATGGATAACAATATAATATATATGTAGAATGACATATGCTATATTGTTGAATAGTTGCCTAACAACATATATGTACCAAATAGGAGAGTTTTTAAAAAAATTGAAGAAATTAGTGGTTGAAGCCATACATTTTCCAGTTACAACGAGTGTCACGTGGTCTCATCAGCCGTGAGAGGGTTAACTATTTCTTCTAAAGCAACAGGTACTACGTTCATTTTTTTTGTGCAGTTTGTAGTAATTTGTGCATTTATTTTCCCATCATGATGTGTGGAACATTTAGTTAGCATATTTGGTTGAGATTTCGAAAAAATATACAGGGTGATGCAAAATTCATCTTTGTAGTACAGAAAGTATAAATTGGTTTTCAAAATGTGAAGAAAGTGCATATAATAACGAATGCCCAGTATGTACTTCTGAATGACACAGTAACATATTCCTCTTTTATCATTCGTTAACCACAGTATGGTGTGTGAAAGCCACATATAATGGAATCGAATCTGTTTTATTTTGTAAAAACTAAAAAACAGAAACAAACGTAATAAGAGAAATTTCAACGTTTCTTCAAGGGCAAAGGACACTTATCGCAACAGGACAAAATGGAGGGGTTTCCTCTTCAATTTTAGCTTTCTTTCGTCAAGATATGTAAATAAGTTTGGGAGATATGGCGAATAGTATGTAGTATATAGTAACAATGGATAACAATATAATATATATATAGAATGACATATGCTATATTGTTGAATAGTTGCCTAACAAGATATATACCAAATAGGAGAGTTTTTACAAAAAATTGAAGAAATTAGTGGTTGAAGCCATACATTTTCCAGTTACAACGAGTGTCACGTGGTCTCATCAGCCGTGAGAGGGTTAACTATTTCTTCTAAAGAAACAGGTACTACGTTCATTTTTTAGTGCAATTTGTAGTAATTTGTGCATTTATTTTCCCATGATGATGTGTAGAACATTTAGTTAGCATATTTGGTTGAGATTTGGAAAAAATATATATAGTGATGCAAAATTCAGCTTTGTAGTACAGAAAGTATAAATTGGTTTTCAAAATGTGAAGAAAGTGCATATATTAACGAATGTCCTGTATGTACTTCTGAATGGCACAGTAACATATTCCTCTTTTATCATTCGTTAACCACAGCATGGTGTGTCAAAGCCACATATAATGGAATCGAATCTGTTTTATTTTGAAAAAACAAAAAAACGGAAAAAACGTTACAAGAGCAATTTTAACGTTTCTTCAAGGGCAAAGGACCCTTATCGCAACAGGACAAAGTGGAGAGGTTTCCTCTTCAATTTTAGCTTTATTTTGTCAAAATATGTAAATAAGTTTGGAAGATATGGCGAATAGTATGTAGTATATAGTAACAATGATTAATAATATAATATATATGTAGAATGACATATGCTATATTGTTGAATAGTTGCCTAACAACAAATATATACCAAATAGGAAAGTTTTTTAAAAATTGAAGAAATTAGTGGTTGAAGCCTTACATTTTCCAGTTACAACGAGTGTAACGTGGTCTCATCAGCCGTGAGAGGGTTAACTATTTCTTCTAAAGCAACAGGTACTACGTTCATTTTTTAGTGCAGTTTGTAGTAATTTGTCCATTAGTTTCCCATGATGATGTGTAGAACATTTAGTTAGCATATTTGGTTGAGATTTGTAAAAAATATACAGGGTAATGCAAAATTCAGCTTTGTAGTACAGAAAGTTTAATTTGGTTTTCAAAATGTGAAGAAATTGCATATATTAACGAATGCCCTGTATGTACTTCTGAATGGCACAGTAACATATTCCTCTTTTATCATTCGTTAACCATAGTATGGTGTGTCAAAGCCACATATAATGGAATCGAATCTGTTTTATTTTGAAAAAACTAAAAAAGAGAAACAAACGTTAGAAGAGGAATTTTAACGTTTCTTCAAGGGCAAAGGACCTTTATCGCAACCGTACAAAATGGAGGGCTTTGCTCTTCAATTTGAGCCTTATTTTGTCAAAATATGTAAATAACTTTGGGAGATATGGCGAATAGTATGTAGTATATAGTAACAATGGATAAGAATATAATATATATGTAGGAGGACATATGCTATATTGTTGAATAGTTGCCTAAAAACATATATGTACCAAATAGGAGAGTTTGTTAAAAAAAAATTGAGGAAATTAGTGGTTGAAGCCATACATTTTGCAGTTAGAACTTGTGTCACGTGGTCTCATCAGCCGTGAGAGGGTTAACTATTTCTTCTAAAGCAGCAGGTACTACGTTCATTTTTTTTGCAGTTTGTAGTAATTTGTGCATTTATTTTCCCATCATGATGTGTAGAACATTTAGTTAGCATATTTGGTTGAGATTTCGAAAAAATATACAGGGTGATGCAACATTCATCTTTGTAGTACAGAAAGTATAAATTGGTTTTCAAAATGTGAAGAAAGTGCATATATTAACGAATGCCCTGTATGTACTTCTGAACGGTACAGTAACATATTCCTCTTTTATCATTCGTTAACCACAGTATGGTGTGTGAAAAACATATAATGGAATCGAATCTGTTTTATTTTGAAAAAAAATAAAAAACAGAAACAAACGTTACAAGTGGAATTTTAACGTTTCTTCAAAGACAAAGGACACTTATCGCAACAGGACAAAATGGAGGGGTTTCCTCTTCAATTTTAGCTTTCTTTCGTCAAAATATGTAAATAACTTTGGGAGATATGGCGAATAGTATGTAGTATATAGTAACAATGGATAACAATATAATATATATGTAGAATGAAATATGCTATATTGTTGAATAGTTGCCTAACAACATATATATACCAAATAGGAGAGTTTTTTAAACAAAAATTGAAAAAATTAGTGGTTGAAGCCATACATTTTCCAGTTACAACGAGTGTCACGTGGTCTCATCAGCCGTGAGAGGGTTAACTATTTCTTCTAAAGAAACAGGTACTACGTTCATTTTTTAGTGCAATTTGTAGTAATTTGTGCATTTATTTTCCCATCATGATGTGTAGAACATTTAGTTAGTATATTTGGTTGAGATTTGTAAAAAATATACAGGGTGATGCAAAATTCATCTTTGTAGTACAGAAAGTTTAACTTGGTTTTCAAAATGTGAAGAAAGTGCATATATTAACGAATGCCCTGTATGTACTTCTGAATGGCACAGTAACATATTCCTCTTTTATCATTCGTTAACCACAGTATGGTGTGTCAAAGCCACATATAATGGAATCGAATCTGTTTTATTTTGAAAAAACTAAAAAAGAGAAACAAACGTTATAAGAAGATTTTTAATGTTTCTTCAAGGACAAAGGACCTGTAACGATACCGTACAAAATGGATGGCTTTGCCCTTCAATTTGAGCTTTATTTCGTCAAGATATGTAAATAACTTTGGGAGATATGGCGAATAGTATGTAGTATATAGTAACAATGGATAACAATATAATATATATATAGAATGACATATGCTATATTGTTGAATAGTTGCCTAACAACATATATACCAAATAGGAGAGTTTTTTACAAAAAATTGAAGAAATTAGTGGTTGAAGCCATACATTTTCCAGTTACAACGAGTGTCACGTGGTCTCATCAGCCGTGAGAGGGTTAACTATTTCTTCTAAAGCAACAGGTACTACGTTCATTTTTTAGTGCAATTTGTAGTAATTTGTGCATTTATTTTCCATGATGATGTGTAGAACATTTAGTTAGCATATTTGGTTGAGATTTGGAAAAAATATATATAGTGATGCAAAATTCAGCTTTGTAGTACAGAAAGTATAATTTGGTTTTCAAAATGTGAAGAAAGTGCATATATTAACGAATGCCCTGTATGTACTTCTGAATGGCACAGTAACATATTCCTCTTTTATCATTCGTTAACCATAGTATGGTGTGTCAAAGCCACATATAATGGAATCGAATCTGTTTTATTTTGAAAAAACTAAAAAAGAGAAACAAAAGTTAGAAGAGGAATTTTAACGTTTCTTCAAGGGCAAAGGACCTTTATCGCAACCGTACAAAATGGAGGGCTTTGCTCTTCAATTTGAGCCTTATTTTGTCAAAATATGTAAATAACTTTGGGAGATATGGCGAATAGTATGTAGTATATAGTAACAATGGATAAGAATATAATATATATGTAGAATGACATATGCTATATTGTTGAATAGTTGCCTAACAACATATATGTACCAAATAGGAGAATTTGTTAAACAAAAATTGAAGAAATTAGTGGTTGAAGCTATACATTTTCCAGTTACAACGAGTGTCACGTGGTCTCATCAGCCGTGAGAGGGTTAACTATTTCTTCTAAAGAAACAGGTACTACGTTCATTTTTTAGTGCAATTTGTAGTAATTTGTGCATTTATTTTCCCATGATGATGTGTAGAACATTTAGTTAGCATATTTGGTTGAGATTTCGAAAAAATGTACAGGGTGATGCAACATTCATCTTTGTAGTACAGAAAGCATAAATTGGTTTTCAAAATGTGAAGAAATTGCATATATTAACGAATGCCCTGTATGTACTTCTGAATGGCACAGTAAAACATTTCTCTTTTATCATTCGTTAACCATAGTATGGTGTGTCAAAGCCACATATAATGGAATCGAATCTGTTTTATTTTGAAAAAACTAAAAAAGAGAAACAAACGTTATAAGAGGATTTTTAATGTTTCTTCAAGGACAAAGGACCTGTAACGACACCGTACAAAATGGAGAGGTTTGCCCTTCAATTTGAGTTTTATTTCGTCAAAATATGTAAATAACTTTGGGAGATATGGCGAATAGTATGTAGTATATAGTAACAATGGATAAGAATATAATATATATGTAGAATGACATATACTATATTGTTGAATAGTTGCCTAACAACATATATATACCAAATAGGAGAGTTTTTTTACAAAAAATTGAAGAAATTAGTGGTTGAAGCCATATATTTTCCAGTTACAACGAGTGTCACGTGGTCTCATCAGCCGTGAGAGGGTTAACTATTTCTTCTAAAGCAACAGGTACTACGTTCATTTTTTTGTGCAGTTTGTAGTAATTTGTGCATTTATTTTCCCATCATGATGTGTAGAACATTTATTTAGCATATTTGGTTGCGATTTGGAAAAAATATACAGGGTGATGCAAAATTCAGCTTTGTAGTACAGAAAGTATAAATTGGTTTTCAAAATGTGAAGAAAGTGCATATATTAACGAATGCCCTGTATGTACTTCTGAATGGCACAGTAACATATTCCTTCTTTTATCATTCGTTAACCACAGTATGGTGTGTCAAAGCCATATATAATGGAATCGAATCTGTTTTATTTTGAAAAAAACTAAAAAACAGGAACAAACGTTACAAGAGGAATTTTAACGTTTCTTCAAGGGCAAAGGACACTTATCGCAACAGGACAAAATGGAGGGGTTTCCTCTTCAATTTTAGCTTTATTTCGTCAAAATATGTAAATAACTTTGGGAGATATGGCGAATAGTATGTAGTATATAGTAACAATGGATAAGAATATAATATATATGTAGAATGACATATGCTATATTGTTGAATAGTTGCCTAACAACATATATATACCAAATAGGAGAGTTTTTTACAAAAAATTGAAGAAATTAGTGGTTGAAGCCATATATTTTCCAGTTACAACGAGTGTCACGTGGTCTCATCAGCCGTGAGAGGGTTAACTATTTCTTTTAAAGAAACAGGTACTACGTTCATTTTTTAGTGCAATTTGTAGTAATTTGTGCATTTATTTTCCCATGATGATGTGTAGAACATTTAGTTAGCATATTTGGTTGAGATTTCGAAAAAATGTACAGGGTGATGCAAAATTCATCTTTGTAGTACAGAAAGCATAAATTGGTTTTCAAAATGTGAAGAAAGTGCATATATTAACGAATGCCCTGTATGTACTTCTGAATGGCACAGTAACATATTCCTCTTTTATCATTCGTTAACCATAGTATGGTGTGTCAAAGCCACATATAATGGAATCGAATCTCTTTTATTTTGAAAAAAACTAAAAAAGAGAAACAAACGTTAGAAGAGGAATTTTAACGTTTCTTCAAGGGCAAAGGACCTTTATCGCAACCGTACAAAATGGAGGGCTTTCCTCTTCAATTTGAGCTTTATTTCGTCAAAATATGTAAATAACTTTGGGAGATATGGCGAATAGTATGTAGTATATAGTAACAATGGATAAGAATATAATATATATGTAGAATGACATATGCTATATTGTTGAATAGTTGCCTAAAAACATATATGTACCAAATAGGAGAGTTTTTAAAAAAATTGAAGAAATTAGTGGTTGAAGCCATACATTTTCCAGTTACAACGAGTGTCACGTGGTCTCATCAGCCGTGAGAGGGTTAACTATTTCTTCTAAACAACAGGTACTACGTTCATTTTTTTGTGCAGTTTGTAGTAATTTGTGCATTTATTTTCCCATCATGATGTGTGGAACATTTAGTTAGCATATTTGGTTGAGATTTCGAAAAAATATACAGGGTGATGCAACATTCATCTTTGTAGTACAGAAAGTTTAATTTGGTTTTCAAAATGTGAAGAAATTGCATATATTAACGAATGCCCTGTATGTACTTCTGAATGGCACAGTAACATATTCCTCTTTTGTCATTCGTTAACCATAGTATGGTGTGTCAAAGCCACATATAATGGAATCGAATCTGTTTTATTTTGAAAAAAACTAAAAAACAGAAACAAACGTTACAAGTGGAATTTTAACGTTTCTTCAAGGGCAAAGGACACTTATCGCAACACGACAAAATGGAGGGGTTTCCTCTTCAATTTTAGCTTTCTTTCGTCAAAATATGTAAATAACTTTGGGAGATATGGCGAATAGTATGTAGTATATAGTAACAATGGATAACAATATAATATATATGTAGAATGAAATATGCTATATTGTTGAATAGTTGCCTAACAACATATATATACCAAATAGGAGAGTTTTTTAAACAAAAATTGAAGAAATTAGTGGTTGAAGCCATACATTTTCCAGTTACAACGAGTGTCACGTGGTCTCATCAGCCGTGAGAGGGTTAACTATTTCTTCTAAAGAAACAGGTACTAGGTTCATTTTTTAGTGCAATTTGTAGTAATTTGTGCATTTATTTTCCCATCATGATGTGTAGAACATTTAGTTAGTATATTTGGTTGAGATTTGTAAAAAATATACAGGGTGATGCAAAATTCATCTTTGTAGTACAGAAAGTTTAACTTGGTTTTCAAAATGTGAAGAAAGTGCATATATTAACGAATGCCCTGTATGTACTTCTGAGTGGCACAGTAACATATTTCTCTTTTATCATTCGTTAACCATAGTATGGTGTGTCAAAGCCACATATAATGGAATCGAATCTGTTTTATTTTGAAAAAAACTAAAAAACAGAAACAAACGTTACAAGTGGAATTTTAACGTTTCTTCAAGGGCAAAGGACACTTATCGCAACACGACAAAATGGAGGGGTTTCCTCTTCAATTTTAGCTTTCTTTCGTCAAAATATGTAAATAACTTTGGGAGATATGGCGAATAGTATGTAGTATATAGTAACAATGGATAACAATATAATATATATGTAGAATGAAATATGATATATTGTTGAATAGTTGCCTAACAACATATATATACCAAATAGGAGAGTTTTTTAAACAAAAATTGAAGAAATTAGTGGTTGAAGCCATACATTTTCCAGTTGCAACGAGTGTCACGTGGTCTCATCAGCCGTGAGAGGGTTAACTATTTCTTCTAAAGAAACAGGTACTAGGTTCATTTTTTAGTGCAATTTGTAGTAATTTGTGCATTTATTTTCCCATCATGATGTGTAGAACATTTAGTTAGTATATTTGGTTGAGATTTGTAAAAAATATACAGGGTGATGCAAAATTCAGCTTTGTAGTACAGAAAGTTTAACTTGGTTTTCAAAATGTGAAGAAATTGCATATATTAACGAATGCCCTGTATGTACTTCTGAATGGCACAGTAACATATTTCTCTTTTATCATTCGTTAACCATAGTATGGTGTGTCAAAGCCACATATAATGGAATCGATTCTGTTTTATTTTGAAAAAACTAAAAAAGAGAAACAAACGTTATAAGAAGATTTTTAATGTTTCTTCAAGGATAAAGGACCTGTAACGACACCGTACAAAATGGATGGCTTTGCCCTTCAATTTGAGCTTTATTTCGTCAAAATATGTAAATAACTTTGGGAGATATGGCGAATAGTATGTAGTATATAGTAACAATGGATAACAATATAATATATATGTAGAATGACATATGCTATATTGTTGAATAGTTGCCTAACAACATATATGTACCAAATAGGAGAGTTTTTAAAAAAATTGAAGAAATTAGTGGTTGAAGCCATACATTTTCCAGTTACAACGAGTGTCACGTGGTCTCATCAGCCGTGAGAGGGTTAACTATTTCTTCTAAAGCAACAGGTACTACGTTCATTTTTTTTGTGCAGTTTGTAGTAATTTGTGCATTTATTTTCCCATCATGATGTGTGGAACATTTAGTTAGCATATTTGGTTGAGATTTCGAAAAAATATACAGGGTGATGCAAAATTCATCTTTGTAGTACAGAAAGTATAAATTGGTTTTCAAAATGTGAAGAAAGTGCATATAATAACGAATGCCCAGTACGTACTTCTGAATGACACAGTAACATATTCCTCTTTTATCATTCGTTAACCACAGTATGGTGTGTCAAAGCCACATATAATGGAATCGAATCTGTTTTATTTTGAAAAAACTAAAAAAGAGAAACAAACGTTATAAGAGAAATTTTAACGTTTCTTCAAAGGCAAAGGACACTTATCGCAACAGTACAAAATTTAGGGGTTTCCTCTTCAATTTTAGCTTTCTTTCGTCAAGATATGTAAATAACTTTGGGGGATATGGCGAATAGTATGTTGTATATAGTAACAATGGATAACAATATAATATATATATAGAATGACATATGCTATATTGTTGAATAGTTGCCTAACAACATATATACCAAATAGGAGAGTTTTTTACAAAAAATTGAAGAAATTAGTGGTTGAAGCCATACATTTTTCAGTTACAACGAGTGTCACGTGGTCTCATCAGCCGTGAGAGGGTTAACTATTTCTTCTAAAGAAACAGGTACTACGTTCATTTTTTAGTGCAATTTGTAGTAATTTGTGCATTTATTTTCCCATGATGATGTGTAGAACATTTAGTTAGCATATTTGGTTGAGATTTGGAAAAAATATATATAGTGATGCAAAATTCAGCTTTGTAGTACAGAAAGTATAATTTGGTTTTCAAAATGTGAAGAAAGTGCATATATTAACGAATGTCCTGTATGTACTTCTGAATGGCACAGTAACATATTCCTCTTTTATCATTCGTTAACCACAGTATGGTGTGTCAAAGCCACATATAATGGAATCGAATCTGTTTTATTTTGAAAAAACAAAAAAACGGAAAAAACGTTACAAGAGGAATTTTAACGTTTCTTCAAGGGCAAAGGACCCTTATCGCAACAGGACAAAGTTGAGAGGTTTCCTCTTCAATTTTAGCTTTATTTTGTCAAAATATGTAAATAAGTTTGGAAGATATGGCGAATAGTATGTAGTATATAGTAACAATGATTAATAATATAATATATATGTAGAATGACGTATGCTATATTGTTGAATAGTTGCCTAACAACAAATATATACCAAATAGGAAAGTTTTTTTAAAAATTGAAGAAATTAGTGGTTGAAGCCTTACATTTTCCAGTTACAACGAGTGTCACGTGGTCTCATCAGCCGTGAGAGGGTTAACTATTTCTTCTAAAGCAACAGGTACTACGTTCATTTTTTAGTGCAGTTTGTAGTAATTTGTCCATTAGTTTCCCATGATGATGTGTAGAACATTTAGTTAGCATATTTGGTTGAGATTTGTAAAAAATATACAGGGTGATGCAAAATTCAGCTTTGTAGTACAGAAAGTTTAATTTGGTTTTCAAAATGTGAAGAAATTGCATATATTAACGAATGCCCTGTATGTACTTCTGAATGGCACAGTAACATATTCCTCTTTTATCATTCGTTAACCATAGTATGGTGTGTCAAAGCCACATATAATGGAATCGAATCTGTTTTATTTTGAAAAAACTAAAAAAGAGAAACAAACGTTAGAAGAGGAATTTTAACGTTTCTTCAAGGACAAAGGACTTTTATCGCAACCGTACAAAATGGAGGGCTTTGCTCTTCAATTTGAGCCTTATTTTGTCAAAATATGTAAATAACTTTGGGAGATATGGCGAATAGTATGTAGTATATAGTAACAATGGATAAGAATATAATATATATGTAGAATGACATATGCTATATTGTTGAATAGTTGCCTAACATCATATATGTACCAAATAGGAGAGTTTGTTAAAAAAAAAATTGAAGAAATTAGTGGTTGAAGCCATACATTTTTTAGTTACAACGAGTGTCACGTGGTCTCATCAGCCGTGAGAGGGTTAACTATTTCTTCTAAAGCAACAGGTACTACGTTCATTTTTTTGCAGTTTGTAGTAATTTGTGCATTTATTTTCCCATCATGATGTGTAGAACATTTAGTTAGCATATTTGGTTGAGATTTCGAAAAAATATACAGGGTGATGCAACATTCATCTTTGTAGTACAGAAAGTATAAATTGGTTTTCAAAATGTGAAGAAAGTGCATATATTAACGAATGCCCTGTATGTACTTCTGAACGGTACAGTAACATATTCCTCTTTTATCATTCGTTATCCGCAGTATGGTGTGTGAAAAACATATAATGGAATCGAATCTGTTTTATTTTGAAAAAATCTAAAAAACAGAAACAAACGTTACAAGTGGAATTTTAACGTTTCTTCAAGGGCAAAGGACACTTATCGCAACACGACAAAATGGAGGGGTTTCCTCTTCAATTTTAGCTTTCTTTCGTCAAAATATGTAAATAACTTTGGGAGATATGGCGAATAGTATGTAGTATATAGTAACAATGGATAGCAATATAATATATATGTAGAATGAAATATGCTATATTGTTGAATAGTTGCCTAACAACATATATATACCAAATAGGAGAGTTTTTTAAACAAAAATTGAAGAAATTAGTGGTTGAAGCCATACATTTTCCAGTTACAACGAATGTCACGTGGTCTCATCAGCCATGAGAGGGTTAACTATTTCTTCTAAAGAAACAGGTACTAGGTTCATTTTTTAGTGCAATTTGTAGTAATTTGTGCATTTATTTTCCCATCATGATGTGTAGAACATTTAGTTAGTATATTTGGTTGAGATTTGTAAAAAATATACAGGGTGATGCAAAATTCATCTTTGTAGTACAGAAAGTTTAACTTGGTTTTCAAAATGTGAAGAAAGTGCATATACTAACGAATGCCCTGTATGTACTTCTGAATGGCACAGTAACATATTTCTCTTTTATCATTCGTTAACCATAGTATGGTGTGTCAAAGCCACATATAATGGAATCGAATCTGTTTTATTTTGAAAAAAACTAAAAAACAGAAACAAACGTTACAAGTGGAATTTTAACGTTTCTTCAAGGGCAAAGGACACTTATCGCAACACGACAAAATGGAGGGGTTTCCTCTTCAATTTTAGCTTTCTTTCGTCAAAATATGTAAATAACTTTGGGAGATATGGCGAATAGTATGTAGTATATAGTAACAATGGATAACAATATAATATATATGTAGAATGACATATGCTATATTGTTGAATAGTTGCCTAACAACATATATGTACCAAATAGAAGAGTTTTTAAAAAAATTGAAGAAATTAGTGGTTGAAGCCATACATTTTCCAGTTACAACGAGTGTCACGTGGTCTCATCAGCCGTGAGAGGGTTAACTATTTCTTCTAAAGCAACAGGTACTACGTTCATTTTTTTGTGCAGTTTGTAGTAATTTGTGCATTTATTTTCCCATCATGATGTGTGGAACATTTAGTTAGCATATTTGGTTGAGATTTCGAAAAAATATACAGGGTGATGCAAAATTCATCTTTGTAGTACAGAAAGTATAAATTGGTTTTCAAAATGTGAAGAAAGTGCATATATTAACGAATGCCCTGTATGTACTTCTGAATGGCACAGTAACATATTCCTCTTTTATCATTTGTTAACCACAGTATGGTGTGTCAAAGCCACATATAATGGAATCGAATCTGTTTTATTTTGAAAAAACTAAAAAACAGAAACAAACGTTATAAGAGAAATTTTAACGTTTCTTCAAGGGCAAAGGACACTTATCGCAACAGGACAAAATGGAGGGGTTTCCTCTTCAATTTTAGCTTTCTTTCGTCAAGATATGTAAATAACTTTGGGAGATATGGCGAATTATTATGTAGTATATAGTAACAATGGATAACAATATAATATATATATAGAATGACATATGCTATATTGTTGAATAGTTGCCTAACAACATATATACCAAATAGGAGAGTTTTTTACAAAAAATTGAAGAAATTAGTGGTTGAAGCCATACATTTTCCAGTTACAACGAGTGTCACGTGGTCTCATCAGCCGTGAGAGGGTTAACTATTTCTTCTAAAGAAACAGGTACTACGTTCATTTTTTAGTGCAATTTGTAGTAATTTGTGCATTTATTTTCCCATGATGATGTGTAGAACATTTAGTTAGCATATTTGGTTGAGATTTGGAAAAAATATATATAGTGATGCAAAATTCAGCTTTGTAGTACAGAAAGTATAATTTGGTTTTCAAAATGTGTAGAAAGTGCATATATTAACGAATGTCCTGTATGTACTTCTGAATGGCACAGTAACATATTCCTCTTTTATCATTCGCCAGTATGGTGTGTCAAAGCCACATATAATGGAATCGAATCTGTTTTATTTTGAAAAAACAAAAAAACGGAAAAAACGTTACAAGAGGAATTTTAACGTTTCTTCAAGGGCAAAGGACCCTTATCGCAACAGGACAAAGTGGAGAGGTTTCCTCTTCAATTTTAGCTTTATTTTGTCAAAATATGTAAATAAGTTTGGAAGATATGGCGAATAGTATGTAGTATATAGTAACAATGATTAATAATATAATATATATGTAGAATGACATATGCTATATTGTTGAATAGTTGCCTAACAACAAATATATACCAAATAGGAAAGTTTTTTAAAAATTGAAGAAATTAGTGGTTGAAGCCTTACATTTTCCAGTTACAACGAGTGTCACGTAGTCTCATCAGCCGTGAGAGGGTTAACTATTTCTTCTAAAGCAACAGGTACTACGTTCATTTTTTAGTGCAGTTTGTAGTAATTTGTCCATTAGTTTCCCATGATGATGTGTAGAACATTTAGTTAGCATATTTGGTTGAGATTTGTAAAAAATATACAGGGTGATGCAAAATTCAGCTTTGTAGTACAGAAAGTTTAATTTGGTTTTCAAAATGTGAAGAAATTGCATATATTAACGAATGCCCTGTATGTTCTTCTGAATGGCACAGTAACATATTCCTCTTTTATCATTCGTTAACCATAGTATGGTGTGTCAAAGCCACATATAATGGAATCGAATCTGTTTTATTTTGAAAAAACTAAAAAAGAGAAACAAACGTTAGAAGAGGAATTTTAACGTTTCTTCAAGGGCAAAGGACCTTTGTCGCAACCGTACAAAATGGAGGGCTATGCTCTTCAATTTGAGCCTTATTTTGTCAAAATATGTAAATAACTTTGGGAGATATGGCGAATAGTATGTAGTATATAGTAACAATGGATAAGAATATAATATATATGTAGAATGACATATGCTATATTGTTGAATAGTTGCCTAACAACATATATGTACCAAATAGGAGAGTTTGTTAAAAAAAAATTGAAGAAATTAGTGGTTGAAGCCATATATTTTCCAGTTACAACGAGTGTCACGTGGTCTCATCAGCCGTGAGAGGGTTAACTATTTCTTCTAAAGCAACAGGTACTACGTTCATTTTTTTTGCAGTTTGTAGTCATTTGTGCATTTATTTTCCCATGATGATGTGTAGAACATTTAGTTAGCATATTTGGTTGAGATTTGTAAAAAATATACAGGGTGATGCAAAATTCAGCTTTGTAGTACAGAAAGTTTAACTTGGTTTTCAAAATGTGAAGAAAATGCATATATTAACGAATGCCCTGTATGTACTTCTGAATGGCACAGTAACATATTTCTCTTTTATCATTCGTTAACCATAGTATGGTGTGTCAAAGCCACATATAATGGAATCGAATCTGTTTTATTTTGAAAAAACTAGAAAAGAGAAACAAACGTTATAAGAAGATTTTTAATGTTTCTTCAAGGACAAAGGACCTGTAACGATACCGTACAAAATGGATGGCTTTGCCCTTCAATTTGAGCTTTATTTCGTCAAAATATGTAAATAACTTTGGGAGATATGGCGAATAGTATGTAGTATATAGTAACAATGGATAACAATACAATATATATGTAGAATGACATATGCTATATTGTTGAATAGTTGCCTAACAACATATATGTACCAAATAGGAGAGTTTTTAAAAAAATTGAAGAAATTAGTGGTTGAAGCCATACATTTTCCAGTTACAACGAGTGTCACGTGGTCTCATCAGCCGTGAGAGGGTTAACTATTTCTTCTAAAGCAACAGGTACTACGTTCATTTTTTTGTGCAGTTTGTAGTAATTTGTGCATTTATTTTCCCATCATGATGTGTGGAACATTTAGTTTGCATATTTGGTTGAGATTTGGAAAAAATATACAGGGTGATGCAAAATTCATCTTTGTAGTACAGAAAGTATAAATTGGTTTTCAAAATGTGAAGAAAGTGCATATATTAACGAATGCCCTGTATGTACTTCTGAATGGCACAGTAACATATTCCTCTTTTATCATTCGTTAACCACAGTATGGTGTGTCAAAGCCACATATAATGGAATCGAATCTGTTTTATTTTGAAAAAACTAAAAAACAGAAACAAACGTTATAAGAGAAATTTTAACGTTTCTTCAAGGGCAAAGGACACTTATCGCAACAGGACAAAATGGAGGGGTTTCCTCTTCAATTTTAGCTTTCTTTCGTCAAGATATGTAAATAACTTTGGGAGATATGGCGAATAGTATGTAGTATATAGTAACAATGGATAACAATATAATATATATATAGAATGACAAATGTTATATTGTTGAATAGTTGCCTAACAACATATATACCAAATAGGAGAGTTTTTTACAAAAAATTGAAGAAATTAGTGGTTGAAGCCATACATTTTCCAGTTACAACGAGTGTCACGTGGTCTCATCAGCCGTGAGAGGGTTAACTATTTCTTCTAAAGCAACAGGTACTACGTTCATTTTTTAGTGCAATTTGTAGTAATTTGTGCATTTATTTTCCCATCATGATGTGTAGAACATTTAGTTAGCATATTTGGTTGAGATTTGGAAAAAATATATATAGTGATGCAAAATTCTGCTTTGTAGTACAGAAAGTATAATTTGGTTTTCAAAATGTGAAGAAAGTGCATATATTAACGAATGTCCTGTATGTACTTCTGAATGGCACAGTAACATATTCCTCTTTTATCATTCGTTAACCATAGTATGGTGTGTCAAAGCCACATATAATGGAATCGAATCTGTTTTATTTTGAAAAAACAAAAAAACGGAAAAAACGTTACAAGAGGAATTTTAACGTTTATTCAAGGGCAAAGGACCCTTATCGCAACAGGACAAAGTGGAGGGGTTTCCTCTTCAATTTTAGCTTTATTTTGTCAAAATATGTAAATAAGTTTGGAAGATATGGCGAATAGTATGTAGTATATAGTAACAATATTAATAATATAATATATATGTAGAATGACATATGCTATATTGTTGAATAGTTGCCTAACAACAAATATATACCAAATAGGAAAGTTTTTTAAAAATTGAAGAAATTAGTGGTTGAAGCCTTACATTTTCCAGTTACAACGAGTGTCACGTGGTCTCATCAGCCGTGAAAGGGTTAACTATTTCTTCTAAAGCATCAGGTACTACGTTCATTTTTTAGTGCAGTTTGTAGTAATTTGTCCATTAGTTTCCCATGATGATGTGTAGAACATTTAGTTAGCATATTTGGTTGAGATTTGTAAAAAATATACAGGGTGATGCAAAATTCAGCTTTGTAGTACAGAAAGTTTAATTTGGTTTTCAAAATGTGAAGAAATTGCATATATTAACGAATGCCCTGTATGTACTTCTGAATGGCACAGTAACATATTCCTCTTTTATCATTCGTTAACCATAGTATGGTGTGTCAAAGCCACATATAATGGAATCGAATCTGTTTTATTTTGAAAAAACTAAAAAAGAGAAACAAACGTTAGAAGAGGAATTTTAACGTTTCTTCAAGGGCAAAGGACCTTTATCGCAACCGTACAAAATGGAGGGCTTTGCTCTTCAATTTGAGCCTTATTTTGTCAAAATATGTAAATAACTTTGGGAGATATGGCGAATAGTATGTAGTATATAGTAACAATGGATAAGAATATAATATATATGTAGAATGACATATGCTATATTGTTGAATAGTTGCCTAACAACATATATGTACCAAATAGGAGAGTTTGTTAAACAAAAATTGAAGAAATTAGTGGTTGAAGCCATATATTTTCCAGTTACAACGAGTGTCACGTGGTCTCATCAGCCGTGAGAGGGTTAACTATTTCTTCTAAAGAAACAGGTACTACGTTCATTTTTTAGTGCAATTTGTAGTAATTTGTGCATTTATTTTCCCATGATGATGTGTAGAACATTTAGTTAGCATATTTGGTTGAGATTTCGAAAAAATGTACAGGGTGATGCAAAATTCATCTTTGTAGTACAGAAAGCATAAATTGGTTTTCAAAATGTGAAGAAATTGCATATATTAACGAATGCCCTGTATGTACTTCTGAATGGCACAGTAAAATATTTCTCTTTTATAATTCGTTAACCATAGTATGGTGTGTCAAAGCCACATATAATGGAATCGAATCTGTTTTATTTTGAAAAAACTAAAAAAGAGAAACAAACGTTATAAGAGGATTTTTAATGTTTCTTCAAGGACAAAGGACCTGTAACGACACCGTACAAAATGGATAGGTTTGCCCTTCAATTTGAGTTTTATTTCGTCAAAATATGTAAATAACTTTGGGAGATATGGCGAATAGTATGTAGTATATAGTAACAATGGATAACAATATAATATATATGTAGAATGACATATGCTATATTGTTGAATAGTTGCCTAACAACATATATATACCAAATAGGAGAGTTTTTTTACAAAAAATTGAAGAAATTAGTGGTTGAAGCCATATATTTTCCAGTTACAACGAGTGTCACGTGGTCTCATCAGCCGTGAGAGGGTTAACTATTTCTTCTAAAGAAACAGGTACTACATTCATTTTTTTGTGCAGTTTGTAGTAATTTGTGCATTTATTTTCCCATCATGATGTGTAGAACATTTATTTAGCATATTTGGTTGAGATTTGGAAAAAATATACAGGGTGATGCAAAATTCAGCTTTGTAGTACAGAAAGTATAAATTGGTTTTCAAAATGTGAAGAAAGTGCATATATTAACGAATGCCCTGTATGTACTTCTGAATGGCACAGTAACATATTCCTTCTTTTATCATTCGTTAACCACAGTATGGTGTGTCAAAGCCATATATAATGGAATCGAATCTGTTTTATTTTGAAAAAAACTAAAAAACAAGAACAAATGTTACAAGAGGAATTTTAACGTTTCTTCAAGGGCAAAGGACACTTATCGCAACAGGACAAAATGGAGGGGTTTCCTCTTCAATTTTAGCTTTATTTCGTCCAAATATGTAAATAACTTTGGGAGATATGGCGAATAGTATGTAGTATATAGTAACAATGGATAAGAATATAATATATATGTAGAATGACATATGCTATATTGTTGAATAGTTGTCTAACAACATATATATACCAAATAGGAGAGTTTTTACAAAAAATTGAAGAAATTAGTGGTTGAAGCCATATATTTTCCAGTTACAACGAGTGTCACGTGGTCTCATCAGCCGTGAGAGGGTTAACTATTTCTTCTAAAGAAACAGGTACTACGTTCATTTTTTAGTGCAATTTGTAGTAATTTGTGCATTTATTTTCCCATGATGATGTGTAGAACATTTAGTTAGCATATTTGGTTGAGATTTCGAAAAAATGTACAGGGTGATGCAAAATTCATCTTTGTAGTACAGAAAGCATAAATTGGTTTTCAAAATGTGAAGAAAGTGCATATATTAACGAATGCCCTGTATGTACTTCTGAATGGCACAGTAACATACTCCTCTTTTATCATTCGTTAACCATAGTATGGTGTGTCAAAGCCACATATAATGGAATCGAATCTCTTTTATTTTGAAAAAACTAAAAAAGAGAAACAAACGTTAGAAGAGGAATTTTAACGTTTCTTCAAGGGCAAAGGACCTTTATCGCAACCGTACAAAATGGAGGGCTTTCCTCTTCAATTGGAGCTTTATTTCGTCAAAATATGTAAATAACTTTGGGAGATATGGCGAATAGTATGTAGTATATAGTAACAATGGATAAGAATATAATATATATGTAGAATGACATATGCTATATTGTTGAATAGTTGCCTAAAAACATATATGTACCAAATAGGAGAGTTTTTAAAAAAATTGAAGAAATTAGTGGTTGAAGCCATACATTTTCCAGTTACAACGAGTGTCACGTGGTCTCATCAGCCGTGAGAGGGTTAACTATTTCTTCTAAAGAAACAGGTACTACGTTCATTTTTTTGTGCAGTTTGTAGTACTTTGTGCATTTATTTTCCCATCATGATGTGTGGAACATTTAGTTAGCATATTTGGTTGAGATTTCGAAAAAATATACAGGGTGATGCAACATTCATCTTTGTAGTACAGAAAGTTTAATTTGGTTTTCAAAATGTGAAGAAATTGCATATATTAACGAATGCCCTGTATGTACTTCTGAATGGCACAGTAACATATTCCTCTTTTATCATTCGTTAACCATAGTATGGTGTGTCAAAGCCACATATAATGGAATCGATTCTGTTTTATTTTGAAAAAACTAAAAAAGAGAAACAAACGTTATAAGAAGATTTTTAATGTTTCTTCAAGGATAAAGGACCTGTAACGACACCGTACAAAATGGATGGCTTTGCCCTTCAATTTGAGCTTTATTTCGTCAAAATATGTAAATAACTTTGGGAGATATGGCGAATAGTATGTAGTATATAGTAACAATGGATAACAATATAATATATATGTAGAATGACATATGCTATATTGTTGAATAGTTGCCTAACAACATATATGTACCAAATAGGAGAGTTTTTAAAAAAATTGAAGAAATTAGTGGTTGAAGCCATACATTTTCCAGTTACAACGAGTGTCACGTGGTCTCATCAGCCGTGAGAGGGTTAACTATTTCTTCTAAAGCAACAGGTACTACGTTCATTTTTTTTGTGCAGTTTGTAGTAATTTGTGCATTTATTTTCCCATCATGATGTGTGGAACATTTAGTTAGCATATTTGGTTGAGATTTCGAAAAAATATACAGGGTGATGCAAAATTCATCTTTGTAGTACAGAAAGTATAAATTGGTTTTCAAAATGTGAAGAAAGTGCATATAATAACGAATGCCCAGTATGTACTTCTGAATGACACAGTAACATATTCCTCTTTTATCATTCGTTAACCACAGTATGGTGTGTCAAAGCCACATATAATGGAATCGAATCTGTTTTATTTTGAAAAAACTAAAAAAGAGAAACAAACGTTATAAGAGAAATTTTAACGTTTCTTCAAAGGCAAAGGACACTTATCGCAACAGTACAAAATTTAGGGGTTTCCTCTTCAATTTTAGCTTTCTTTCGTCAAGATATGTAAATAACTTTGGGGGATATGGCGAATAGTATGTTGTATATAGTAACAATGGATAACAATATAATATATATATAGAATGACATATGCTATATTGTTGAATAGTTGCCTAACAACATATATACCAAATAGGAGAGTTTTTTACAAAAAATTGAAGAAATTAGTGGTTGAAGCCATACATTTTTCAGTTACAACGAGTGTCACGTGGTCTCATCAGCCGTGAGAGGGTTAACTATTTCTTCTAAAGAAACAGGTACTACGTTCATTTTTTAGTGCAATTTGTAGTAATTTGTGCATTTATTTTCCCATGATGATGTGTAGAACATTTAGTTAGCATATTTGGTTGAGATTTGGAAAAAATATATATAGTGATGCAAAATTCAGCTTTGTAGTACAGAAAGTATAATTTGGTTTTCAAAATGTGAAGAAAGTGCATATATTAACGAATGTCCTGTATGTACTTCTGAATGGCACAGTAACATATTCCTCTTTTATCATTCGTTAACCACAGTATGGTGTGTCAAAGCCACATATAATGGAATCGAATCTGTTTTATTTTGAAAAAACAAAAAAACGGAAAAAACGTTACAAGAGGAATTTTAACGTTTCTTCAAGGGCAAAGGACCCTTATCGCAACAGGACAAAGTGGAGAGGTTTCCTCTTCAATTTTAGCTTTATTTTGTCAAAATATGTAAATAAGTTTGGAAGATATGGCGAATAGTATGTAGTATATAGTAACAATGATTAATAATATAATATATATGTAGAATGACGTATGCTATATTGTTGAATAGTTGCCTAACAACAAATATATACCAAATAGGAAAGTTTTTTTAAAAATTGAAGAAATTAGTGGTTGAAGCCTTACATTTTCCAGTTACAACGAGTGTCACGTGGTCTCATCAGCCGTGAGAGGGTTAACTATTTCTTCTAAAGCAACAGGTACTACGTTCATTTTTTAGTGCAGTTTGTAGTAATTTGTCCATTAGTTTCCCATGATGATGTGTAGAACATTTAGTTAGCATATTTGGTTGAGATTTGTAAAAAATATACAGGGTGATGCAAAATTCAGCTTTGTAGTACAGAAAGTTTAATTTGGTTTTCAAAATGTGAAGAAATTGCATATATTAACGAATGCCCTGTATGTACTTCTGAATGGCACAGTAACATATTCCTCTTTTATCATTCGTTAACCATAGTATGGTGTGTCAAAGCCACATATAATGGAATCGAATCTGTTTTATTTTGAAAAAACTAAAAAAGAGAAACAAACGTTAGAAGAGGAATTTTAACGTTTCTTCAAGGACAAAGGACCTTTATCGCAACCGTACAAAACGGAGGGCTTTGCTCTTCAATTTGAGCCTTATTTTGTCAAAATATGTAAATAACTTTGGGAGATATGGCGAATAGTATGTAGTATATAGTAACAATGGATAAGAATATAATATATATGTAGAATGACATATGCTATATTGTTGAATAGTTGCCTAACATCATATATGTACCAAATAGGAGAGTTTGTTAAAAAAAAAAATTGTAGAAATTAGTGGTTGAAGCCATACATTTTTTAGTTACAACGAGTGTCACGTGGTCTCATCAGCCGTGAGAGGGTTAACTATTTCTTCTAAAGCAACAGGTACTACGTTCATTTTTTTGCAGTTTGTAGTAATTTGTGCATTTATTTTCCCATCATGATGTGTAGAACATTTAGTTAGCATATTTGGTTGAGATTTCGAAAAAATATACAGGGTGATGCAACATTCATCTTTGTAGTACAGAAAGTATAAATTGGTTTTCAAAATGTGAAGAAAGTGCATATATTAACGAATGCCCTGTATGTACTTCTGAACGGTACAGTAACATATTCCTCTTTTATCATTCGTTATCCACAGTATGGTGTGTGAAAAACATATAATGGAATCGAATCTGTTTTATTTTGAAAAAATCTAAAAAACAGAAACAAACGTTACAAGTGGAATTTTAACGTTTCTTCAAGGGCAAAGGACACTTATCGCAACACGACAAAATGGAGGGGTTTCCTCTTCAATTTTAGCTTTCTTTCGTCAAAATATGTAAATAACTTTGGGAGATATGGCGAATAGTATGTAGTATATAGTAACAATGGATAGCAATATAATATATATGTAGAATGAAATATGCTATATTGTTGAATAGTTGCCTAACAACATATATATACCAAATAGGAGAGTTTTTTAAACAAAAATTGAAGAAATTAGTGGTTGAAGCCATACATTTTCCAGTTACAACGAGTGTCACGTGGTCTCATCAGCCATGAGAGGGTTAACTATTTCTTCTAAAGAAACAGGTACTAGGTTCATTTTTTAGTGCAATTTGTAGTAATTTGTGCATTTATTTTCCCATCATGATGTGTAGAACATTTAGTTAGTATATTTGGTTGAGATTTGTAAAAAATATACAGGGTGATGCAAAATTCATCTTTGTAGTACAGAAAGTTTAACTTGGTTTTCAAAATGTGAAGAAAGTGCATATACTAACGAATGCCCTGTATGTACTTCTGAATGGCACAGTAACATATTTCTCTTTTATCATTCGTTAACCATAGTATGGTGTGTCAAAGCCACATATAATGGAATCGAATCTGTTTTATTTTGAAAAAAACTAAAAAACAGAAACAAACGTTACAAGTGGAATTTTAACGTTTCTTCAAGGGCAAAGGACACTTATCGCAACACGACAAAATGGAGGGGTTTCCTCTTCAATTTTAGCTTTCTTTCGTCAAAATATGTAAATAACTTTGGGAGATATGGCGAATAGTATGTAGTATATAGTAACAATGGATAAGAATATAATATATATGTAGAATGACATATGCTATATTGTTGAATAGTTGCCTAACAACATATATGTACCAAATAGAAGAGTTTTTAAAAAAATTGAAGAAATTAGTGGTTGAAGCCATACATTTTCCAGTTACAACGAGTGTCACGTGGTCTCATCAGCCGTGAGAGGGTTAACTATTTCTTCTAAAGCAACAGGTACTACGTTCATTTTTTTGTGCAGTTTGTAGTAATTTGTGCATTTATTTTCCCATCATGATGTGTGGAACATTTAGTTAGCATATTTGGTTGAGATTTCGAAAAAATATACAGGGTGATGCAAAATTCATCTTTGTAGTACAGAAAGTATAAATTGGTTTTCAAAATGTGAAGAAAGTGCATATATTAACGAATGCCCTGTATGTACTTCTGAATGGCACAGTAACATATTCCTCTTTTATCATTTGTTAACCACAGTATGGTGTGTCAAAGCCACATATAATGGAATCGAATCTGTTTTATTTTGAAAAAACTAAAAAACAGAAACAAACGTTATAAGAGAAATTTTAACTTTTCTTCAAGGGCAAAGGACACTTATCGCAACAGGACAAAATGGAGGGGTTTCCTCTTCAATTTTAGCTTTCTTTCGTCAAGATATGTAAATAACTTTGGGAGATATGGCGAATTATTATGTAGTATATAGTAACAATGGATAACAATATAATATATATATAGAATGACATATGCTATATTGTTGAATAGTTGCCTAACAACATATATACCAAATAGGAGAGTTTTTTACAAAAAATTGAAGAAATTAGTGGTTGAAGCCATACATTTTCCAGTTACAACGAGTGTCACGTGGTCTCATCAGCCGTGAGAGGGTTAACTATTTCTTCTAAAGAAACAGGTACTACGTTCATTTTTTAGTGCAATTTGTAGTAATTTGTGCATTTATTTTCCCATGATGATGTGTAGAACATTTAGTTAGCATATTTGGTTGAGATTTGGAAAAAATATATATAGTGATGCAAAATTCAGCTTTGTAGTACAGAAAGTATAATTTGGTTTTCAAAATGTGTAGAAAGTGCATATATTAACGAATGTCCTGTATGTACTTCTGAATGGCACAGTAACATATTCCTCTTTTATCATTCGCCAGTATGGTGTGTCAAAGCCACATATAATGGAATCGAATCTGTTTTATTTTGAAAAAACAAAAAAACGGAAAAAACGTTACAAGAGGAATTTTAACGTTTCTTCAAGGGCAAAGGACCCTTATCGCAACAGGACAAAGTGGAGAGGTTTCCTCTTCAATTTTAGCTTTATTTTGTCAAAATATGTAAATAAGTTTGGAAGATATGGCGAATAGTATGTAGTATATAGTAACAATGATTAATAATATAATATATATGTAGAATGACATATGCTATATTGTTGAATAGTTGCCTAACAACAAATATATACCAAATAGGAAAGTTTTTTAAAAATTGAAGAAATTAGTGGTTGAAGCCTTAAATTTTCCAGTTACAACGAGTGTCACGTAGTCTCATCAGCCGTGAGAGGGTTAACTATTTCTTCTAAAGCAACAGGTACTACGTTCATTTTTTAGTGCAGTTTGTAGTAATTTGTCCATTAGTTTCCCATGATGATGTGTAGAACATTTAGTTAGCATATTTGGTTGAGATTTGTAAAAAATATACAGGGTGATGCAAAATTCAGCTTTGTAGTACAGAAAGTTTAATTTGGTTTTCAAAATGTGAAGAAATTGCATATATTAACGAATGCCCTGTATGTTCTTCTGAATGGCACAGTAACATATTCCTCTTTTATCATTCGTTAACCATAGTATGGTGTGTCAAAGCCACATATAATGGAATCGAATCTGTTTTATTTTGAAAAAACTAAAAAAGAGAAACAAACGTTAGAAGAGGAATTTTAACGTTTCTTCAAGGGCAAAGGACCTTTGTCGCAACCGTACAAAATGGAGGGCTATGCTCTTCAATTTGAGCCTTATTTTGTCAAAATATGTAAATAACTTTGGGAGATAAGGCGAATAGTATGTAGTATATAGTAACAATGGATAAGAATATAATATATATGTAGAATGACATATGCTATATTGTTGAATAGTTGCCTAACAACATATATGTACCAAATAGGAGAGTTTGTTAAAAAAAATTGAAGAAATTAGTGGTTGAAGCCATATATTTTCCAGTTACAACGAGTGTCACGTGGTCTCATCAGCCGTGAGAGGGTTAACTATTTCTTCTAAAGCAACAGGTACTACGTTCATTTTTTTTGCAGTTTGTAGTCATTTGTGCATTTATTTTCCCATGATGATGTGTAGAACATTTAGTTAGCATATTTGGTTGAGATTTGTAAAAAATATACAGGGTGATGCAAAATTCAGCTTTGTAGTACAGAAAGTTTAACTTGGTTTTCAAAATGTGAAGAAAATGCATATATTAACGAATGCCCTGTATGTACTTCTGAATGGCACAGTAACATATTTCTCTTTTATCATTCGTTAACCATAGTATGGTGTGTCAAAGCCACATATAATGGAATCGAATCTGTTTTATTTTGAAAAAACTAGAAAAGAGAAACAAACGTTATAAGAAGATTTTTAATGTTTCTTCAAGGACAAAGGACCTGTAACGATACCGTACAAAATGGATGGCTTTGCCCTTCAATTTGAGCTTTATTTCGTCAAAATATGTAAATAACTTTGGGAGATATGGCGAATAGTATGTAGTATATAGTAACAATGGATAACAATACAATATATATGTAGAATGACATATGCTATATTGTTGAATAGTTGCCTAACAACATATATGTACCAAATAGGAGAGTTTTTAAAAAAATTGAAGAAATTAGTGGTTGAAGCCATACATTTTCCAGTTACAACGAGTGTCACGTGGTCTCATCAGCCGTGAGAGGGTTAACTATTTCTTCTAAAGCAACAGGTACTACGTTCATTTTTTTGTGCAGTTTGTAGTACTTTGTGCATTTATTTTCCCATCATGATGTGTGGAACATTTAGTTTGCATATTTGGTTGAGATTTGGAAAAAATATACAGGGTGATGCAAAATTCATCTTTGTAGTACAGAAAGTATAAATTGGTTTTCAAAATGTGAAGAAAGTGCATATATTAACGAATGCCCTGTATGTACTTCTGAATGGCACAGTAACATATTCCTCTTTTATCATTCGTTAACCACAGTATGGTGTGTCAAAGCCACATATAATGGAATCGAATCTGTTTTATTTTGAAAAAACTAAAAAACAGAAACAAACGTTATAAGAGAAATTTTAACGTTTCTTCAAGGGCAAAGGACACTTATCGCAACAGGACAAAATGGAGGGGTTTCCTCTTCAATTTTAGCTTTCTTTCGTCAAGATATGTAAATAACTTTGGGAGATATGGCGAATAGTATGTAGTATATAGTAACAATGGATAACAATATAATATATATATAGAATGACAAATGTTATATTGTTGAATAGTTGCCTAACAACATATATACCAAATAGGAGAGTTTTTTACAAAAAATTGAAGAAATTAGTGGTTGAAGCCATACATTTTCCAGTTACAACGAGTGTCACGTGGTCTCATCAGCCGTGAGAGGGTTAACTATTTCTTCTAAAGCAACAGGTACTACGTTCATTTTTTAGTGCAATTTGTAGTAATTTGTGCATTTATTTTCCCATGATGATGTGTAGAACATTTAGTTAGCATATTTGGTTGAGATTTGGAAAAAATATATATAGTGATGCAAAATTCTGCTTTGTAGTACAGAAAGTATAATTTGGTTTTCAAAATGTGAAGAAAGTGCATATATTAACGAATGTCCTGTATGTACTTCTGAATGGCACAGTAACATATTCCTCTTTTATCATTCGTTAACCATAGTATGGTGTGTCAAAGCCACATATAATGGAATCGAATCTGTTTTATTTTGAAAAAACAAAAAAACGGAAAAAACGTTACAAGAGGAATTTTAACGTTTATTCAAGGGCAAAGGACCCTTATCGCAAAAGGACAAAGTGGAGGGGTTTCCTCTTCAATTTTAGCTTTATTTTGTCAAAATATGTAAATAAGTTTGGAAGATATGGCGAATAGTATGTAGTATATAGTAACAATATTAATAATATAATATATATGTAGAATGACATATGCTATATTGTTGAATAGTTGCCTAACAACAAATATATACCAAATAGGAAAGTTTTTTAAAAATTGAAGAAATTAGTGGTTGAAGCCATATATTTTCCAGTTACAACGAGTGTCACGTGGTCTCATCAGCCGTGAGAGGGTTAACTATTTCTTCTAAAGAAACAGGTACTACGTTCATTTTTTAGTGCAATTTGTAGTAATTTGTGCATTTATTTTCCCATGATGATGTGTAGAACATTTAGTTAGCATATTTGGTTGAGATTTCGAAAAAATGTACAGGGTGATGCAAAATTCATCTTTGTAGTACAGAAAGCATAAATTGGTTTTCAAAATGTGAAGAAATTGCATATATTAACGAATGCCCTGTATGTACTTCTGAATGGCACAGTAAAATATTTCTCTTTTATAATTCGTTAACCATAGTATGGTGTGTCAAAGCCACATATAATGGAATCGAATCTGTTTTATTTTGAAAAAACTAAAAAAGAGAAACAAACGTTATAAGAGGATTTTTAATGTTTCTTCAAGGACAAAGGACCTGTAACGACACCGTACAAAATGGATAGGTTTGCCCTTCAATTTGAGTTTTATTTCGTCAAAATATGTAAATAACTTTGGGAGATATGGCGAATAGTATGTAGTATATAGTAACAATGGATAACAATATAATATATATGTAGAATGACATATGCTATATTGTTGAATAGTTGCCTAACAACATATATATACCAAATAGGAGAGTTTTTTTACAAAAAATTGAAGAAATTAGTGGTTGAAGCCATATATTTTCCAGTTACAACGAGTGTCACGTGGTCTCATCAGCCGTGAGAGGGTTAACTATTTCTTCTAAAGCAACAGGTACTACGTTCATTTTTTTGTGCAGTTTGTAGTAATTTGTGCATTTATTTTCCCATCATGATGTGTAGAACATTTATTTAGCATATTTGGTTGAGATTTGGAAAAAATATACAGGGTGATGCAAAATTCAGCTTTGTAGTACAGAAAGTATAAATTGGTTTTCAAAATGTGAAGAAAGTGCATATATTAACGAATGCCCTGTATGTACTTCTGAATGGCACAGTAACATATTCCTTCTTTTATCATTCGTTAACCACAGTATGGTGTGTCAAAGCCATATATAATGGAATCGAATCTGTTTTATTTTGAAAAAAACTAAAAAACAAGAACAAATGTTACAAGAGGAATTTTAACGTTTCTTCAAGGGCAAAGGACACTTATCGCAACAGGACAAAATGGAGGGGTTTCCTCTTCAATTTTAGCTTTATTTCGTCCAAATATGTAAATAACTTTGGGAGATATGGCGAATAGTATGTAGTATATAGTAACAATGGATAAGAATATAATATATATGTAGAATGACATATGCTATATTGTTGAATAGTTGCCTAACAACATATATATACCAAACAGGAGAGTTTTTACAAAAAATTGAAGAAATTAGTGGTTGAAGCCATATATTTTCCAGTTACAACGAGTGTCACGTGGTCTCATCAGCCGTGAGAGGGTTAACTATTTCTTCTAAAGAAACAGGTACTACGTTCATTTTTTAGTGCAATTTGTAGTAATTTGTGCATTTATTTTCCCATGATGATGTGTAGAACATTTAGTTAGCATATTTGGTTGAGATTTCGAAAAAATGTACAGGGTGATGCAAAATTCATCTTTGTAGTACAGAAAGCATAAATTGGTTTTCAAAATGTGAAGAAAGTGCATATATTAACGAATGCCCTGTATGTACTTCTGAATGGCACAGTAACATACTCCTCTTTTATCATTCGTTAACCATAGTATGGTGTGTCAAAGCCACATATAATGGAATCGAATCTCTTTTATTTTGAAAAAACTAAAAAAGAGAAACAAACGTTAGAAGAGGAATTTTAACGTTTCTTCAAGGGCAAAGGACCTTTATCGCAACCGTACAAAATGGAGGGCTTTCCTCTTCAATTTGAGCTTTATTTCGTCAAAATATGTAAATAACTTTGGGAGATATGGCGAATAGTATGTAGTATATAGTAACAATGGATAAGAATATAATATATATGTAGAATGACATATGCTATATTGTTGAATAGTTGCCTAAAAACATATATGTACCAAATAGGAGAGTTTTTTAAAATATTGAAGAAATTAGTGGTTGAAGCCATACATTTTCCAGTTACAACGAGTGTCACGTGGTCTCATCAGCCGTGAGAGGGTTAACTATTTCTTCTAAAGCAACAGGTACTACGTTCATTTTTTTTGCAGTTTGTAGTAATTTGTGCATTTATTTTCCCATCATGATGTGTAGAACAATTAGTTAGCATATTTGGTTGAGATTTCGAAAAAATATACAGGGTGATGCAACATTCATCTTTGTAGTACAGAAAGTATAAATTGGTTTTCAAAATGTGAAGAAAGTGCATATATTAACGAATGCCCTGTATGTACTTCTGAACGGTACAGTAACATATTCCTCTTTTATCATTCGTTATCCACAGTATGGTGTGTGAAAAACATATAATGGAATCGAATCTGTTTTATTTTGAAAAAATCTAAAAAACAGAAACAAACGTTACAAGTGGAATTTTAACGTTTCTTCAAGGGCAAAGGACACTTATCGCAACACGACAAAATGAAGGGGTTTCCTCTTCAATTTTAGCTTTCTTTCGTCAAAATATGTAAATAACTTTGGGAGATATGGCGAATAGTATGTAGTATATAGTAACAATGGATAACAATATAATATATATATAGAATGAAATATGCTATATTGTTGAATAGTTGCCTAACAACATATATATACCAAATAGGAGAGTTTTTTAAACAAAAATTGAAGAAATTAGTGGTTGAAGCCATACATTTTCCAGTTACAACGAGTGTCACGTGGTCTCATCAGCCGTGAGAGGGTTAACTATTTCTTCTAAAGAAAAAAATACTAGGTTCATTTTTTAGTGCAATTTGTAGTAATTTGTGCATTTATTTTCCCATCATGATGTGTAGAACATTTAGTTAGTATATTTGGTTGAGATTTGTAAAAAATATACAGGGTGATGCAAAATTCATCTTTGTAGTACAGAAAGTATAAATTGGTTTTCAAAATGTGAAGAAAGTGCATATATTAACGAATGCCCTGTATGTACTTGTGAATGGCACAGTAACATATTCCTCTTTTATCATTTGTTAACCACAGTATGGTGTGTCAAAGCCACATATAATGGAATCGAATCTGTTTTATTTTGAAAAAACTAAAAAAAAGAAACAAACGTTATAAGAGAAATTTTAACGTTTCTTCAAGGGCAAAGGACACTTATCGCAACAGTACAAAATGGAGGGGTTTCCTCTTCAATTTTAGCTTTCTTTCGTCAAGATATGTAAATAACTTTGGGAGATATGGCCAATAGTATGTAGTATATAGTAACAATGGATAACAATATAATATATATATAGAATGACATATGCTATATTGTTGAATAGTTGCCTAACAACATATATACCAAATAGGAGAGTTTTTTACAAAAAATTGAAGAAATTAGTGGTTGAAGCCATACATTTTCCAGTTACAACGAGTGTCACGTGGTCTCATCAGCCGTGAGAGGGTTAACTATTTCTTCTAAAGAAACAGGTACTACGTTCATTTTTTAGTGCAATTTGTAGTAATTTGTGCATTTATTTTCCCATGATGATGTGTAGAACATTTAGTTAGCATATTTGGTTGAGATTTCGAAAAAATGTACAGGGTGATGCAAAATTCATCTTTGTAGTACAGAAAGCATAAATTGGTTTTCAAAATGTGAAGAAATTGCATATATTAACGAATGCCCTGTATGTACTTCTGAATGGCACAGTAACATATTCCTCTTTTATCATTCGTTAACCATAGTATGGTGTGTCAAAGCCACATATAATGGAATCGAATCTCTTTTATTTTGAAAAAACTAAAAAAGAGAAACAAACGTTAGAAGAGGAATTTTAACGTTTCTTCAAGGGCAAAGGACCTTTATCGCAACCGTACAAAATGGAGGGCTTTCCTCTTCAATTTGAGCTTTATTTCGTCAAAATATGTAAATAACTTTGGGAGATATGGCGAATAGTATGTAGTATATAGTAACAATGGATAAGAATATAATATATATGTAGAATGACATATGCTATATTCTTGAATAGTTGCCTAAAAATATATATGTACCAAATAGGAGAGTTTTTAAAAAAATTGAAGAAATTAGTGGTTGAAGCCATACATTTTCCAGTTACAACGAGTGTCACGTGGTCTCATCAGCCGTGAGAGGGTTAACTATTTCTTCTAAAGAAACAGGTACTACGTTCATTTTTTTGTGCAGTTTGTAGTAATTTGTGCATTTATTTTCCCATCATGATGTGTGGAACATTTAGTTAGCATATTTGGTTGAGATTTCGAAAAAATATACAGGGTGATGCAAAATTCATCTTTGTAGTACAGAAAGTTTAATTTGGTTTTCAAAATGTGAAGAAATTGCATATATTAACGAATGCCCTGTATGTACTTCTGAATGGCACAGTAACATATTCCTCTTTTATCATTCGTTAACCATAGTATGGTGTGTCAAAGCCACATATAATGGAATCGAATCTGTTTTATTTTGAAAAAACTAAAAAAGAGAAACAAACGTTAGAAGAGGAATTTTAAAGTTTCTTCAAGGGCAAAGGACCTTTATCGCAACCGTACAAAATGGAGGGCTTTGCTCTTCAATTTGAGCCTTATTTTGTCAAAATATAAATAACTTTGGGAGATATGGCGAATAGTATGTAGTATATAGTAACAATGGATAAGAATATAATATATATGTAGAATGACATATGCTATATTGTTGAATAGTTGCCTAACAACATATATGTACCAAATAGGAGAGTTTGTTAAAAAAAAATTGAAGAAATTAGTGGTTGAAGCCATACATTTTCCAGTTACAACGAGTGTCACGTGGTCTCATCAGCCGTGAGAGGGTTAACTATTTCTTCTAAAGCAACAGGTACTACGTTCATTTTTTTTGCAGTTTGTAGTAATTTGTGCATTTATTTTCCCATCATGATGTGTAGAACATTTAGTTAGCATATTTGGTTGAGATTTCGAAAAAATATACAGGGTGATGCAACATTCATCTTTGTAGTACAGAAAGTATAAATTGGTTTTCAAAATGTGAAGAAAGTGCATATATTAACGAATGCCCTGTATGTACTTCTGAACGGTACAGTAACATATTCCTCTTTTATCATTCGTTATCCACAGTATGGTGTGTGAAAAACATATAATGGAATCGAATCTGTTTTATTTTGAAAAAATCTAAAAAACAGAAACAAACGTTACAAGTGGAATTTTAACGTTTCTTCAAGGGCAAAGGACACTTATCGCAACACGACAAAATGGAGGGGTTTCCTCTTCAATTTTAACTTTCTTTCGTCAAAATATGTAAATAACTTTGGGAGAATTGGCGAATAGTATGTAGTATATAGTAACAATGGATAACAATATAATATATATGTAGAATGAAATATGCTATATTGTTGAATAGTTGCCTAACAACATATATGTACCAAATAGAAGAGTTTTTAAAAAAATTGAAGAAATTAGTGGTTGAAGCCATACATTTTCCAGTTACAACGAGTGTCACGTGGTCTCATCAGCCGTGAGAGGGTTAACTATTTCTTCTAAAGCAACAGGTACTACGTTCATTTTTTTGTGCAGTTTGTAGTAATTTGTGCATTTATTTTCCCATCGTGATGTGTGGAACATTTAGTTAGCATATTTGGTTGAGATTTCGAAAAAATATACAGGGTGATGCAAAATTCATCTTTGTAGTACAGAAAGTATAAATTGGTTTTCAAAATGTGAAGAAAGTGCATATATTAACGAATGCCCTGTATGTACTTCTGAATGGCACAGTAACATATTCCTCTTTTATCATTTGTTAACCACAGTATGGTGTGTCAAAGCCACATATAATGGAATCGAATCTGTTTTATTTTGAAAAAACTAAAAAACAGAAACAAACGTTATAAGAGAAATTTTAACGTTTCTTCAAGGGCAAAGGACACTTATCGCAACAGTACAAAATGGAGGGGTTTCCTCTTCAATTTTAGCTTTCTTTCGTCAAGATATGTGAATAACTTTGGGAGATATGGCGAATAGTATGTAGTATATAGTAACAATGGATAACAATATAATATATATATAGAATGACATATGCTATATTGTTGAATAGTTGCCTAACAACATATATACCAAATAGGAGAGTTTTTTACAAAAAATTGAAGAAATTAGTGGTTGAAGCCATACATTTTCCAGTTACAACGAGTGTCACGTGGTCTCATCAGCCGTGAGAGGGTTAACTATTTCTTCTAAAGAAACAGGTACTACGTTCATTTTTTAGTGCAATTTGTAGTAATTTGTGCATTTATTTTCCCATGATGATGTGTAGAACATTTAGTTAGCATATTTGGTTGAGATTTGGAAAAAATATATATAGTGATGCAAAATTCAGCTTTGTAGTACAGAAAGTATAATTTGGTTTTCAAAATGTGAAGAAAGTGCATATATTAACGAATGTCCTGTATGTAGTTCTGAATGGCACAGTAACATATTCCTCTTTTTTCATTCGTTAACCATAGTATGGTGTGTCAAAGCCACATATAATGGAATCGAATCTGTTTTATTTTGAAAAAACAAAAAAACGGAAAAAAGGTTACAAGAGGAATTTTAACGTTTCTTCAAGGGCAAAGGACCCTTATCGCAACAGGACAAAGTGGAGAGGTTTCCTCTTCAATTTTAGCTTTATTTTGTCAAAATATGTAAATAAGTTTGGAAGATATGGCGAATAGTATGTAGTATATAGTAACAATGATTAATAATATAATATATATGTAGAATGACATATGCTATATTGTTGAATAGTTGCCTAACAACAAATATATACCAAATAGGAAAGTTTTTTAAAAATTGAAGAAATTAGTGGTTGAAGCCTTACATTTTCAAGTTACAACGAGTGTCACGTGGTCTCATCAGCCGTGAGAGGGTTAACTATTTCTTCTAAAGCAACAGGTACTACGTTCATTTTTTAGTGCAGTTTGTAGTAATTTGTCCATTAGTTTCCCATGATGATGTGTAGAACATTTAGTTAGCATATTTGGTTGAGATTTGTAAAAAATATACAGGGTGATGCAAAATTCAGCTTTGTAGTACAGAAAGTTTAATTTGGTTTTCAAAATGTGAAGAAATTGCATATATTAACGAATGCCCTGTATGTACTTCTGAATGGCACAGTAACATATTCCTCTTTTATCATTCGTTAACCATAGTATGGTGTGTCAAAGCCACATATAATGGAATCGAATCTGTTTTATTTTGAAAAAACTAAAAAAGAGAAACAAACGTTAGAAGAGGAATTTTAACGTTTCTTCAAGGGCAAAGGACCTTTATCGCAACCGTACAAAATGGAGGGCTTTGCTCTTCAATTTGAGCCTTATTTTGTCAAAATATGTAAATAACTTTGGGAGATATGGCGAATAGTATGTAGTATATAGTAACAATGGATAAGAATATAATATATATGTAGAATGCCATATGCTATATTGTTGAATAGTTGCCTAACAACATATATGTACCAAATAGGAGAGTTTGTTAAACAAAAATTGAAGAAATTAGTGGTTGAAGCCATATATTTTCCAGTTACAACGAGTGTCACGTGGTCTCATCAGCCGTGAGAGGGTTAACTATTTCTTCTAAAGCAACAGGTACTACGTTCATTTTTTAGTGCAGTTTGTAGTAATTTGTCCATTAGTTTCCCATGATGATGTGTAGAACATTTAGTTAGCATATTTGGTTGAGATTTCGAAAAAATGTACAGGGTGATGCAACATTCATCTTTGTAGTACAGAAAGTATAAATTGGTTTTCAAAATGTGAAGAAAGTGCATATATTAACGAATGCCCTGTATGTACTTCTGAATGGCACAGTAACATATTCCTTCTTTTATCATTCGTTAACCACAGTATGGTGTGTCAAAGCCATATATAATGGAATCGAATCTGTTTTATTTTGAAAAAAACTAAAAAACAAGAACAAATGTTACAAGAGGAATTTTAACGTTTCTTCAAGGGCAAAGGACACTTATCGCAACAGGACAAAATGGAGGGGTTTCCTCTTCAATTTTAGCTTTATTTCGTCCAAATATGTAAATAACTTTGGGAGATATGGCGAATAGTATGTAGTATATAGTAACAATGGATAAGAATATAATATATATGTAGAATGACATATGCTATATTGTTGAATAGTTGCCTAACAACATATATATACCAAACAGGAGAGTTTTTACAAAAAATTGAAGAAATTAGTGGTTGAAGCCATATATTTTCCAGTTACAACGAGTGTCACGTGGTCTCATCAGCCGTGAGAGGGTTAACTATTTCTTCTAAAGAAACAGGTACTACGTTCATTTTTTAGTGCAATTTGTAGTAATTTGTGCATTTATTTTCCCATGATGATGTGTAGAACATTTAGTTAGCATATTTGGTTGAGATTTCGAAAAAATGTACAGGGTGATGCAAAATTCATCTTTGTAGTACAGAAAGCATAAATTGGTTTTCAAAATGTGAAGAAAGTGCATATATTAACGAATGCCCTGTATGTACTTCTGAATGGCACAGTAACATACTCCTCTTTTATCATTCGTTAACCATAGTATGGTGTGTCAAAGCCACATATAATGGAATCGAATCTCTTTTATTTTGAAAAAACTAAAAAAGAGAAACAAACGTTAGAAGAGGAATTTTAACGTTTCTTCAAGGGCAAAGGACCTTTATCGCAACCGTACAAAATGGAGGGCTTTCCTCTTCAATTTGAGCTTTATTTCGTCAAAATATGTAAATAACTTTGGGAGATATGGCGAATAGTATGTAGTATATAGTAACAATGGATAAGAATATAATATATATGTAGAATGACATATGCTATATTGTTGAATAGTTGCCTAAAAACATATATGTACCAAATAGGAGAGTTTTTAAAAAAATTGAAGAAATTAGTGGTTGAAGCCATACATTTTCCAGTTACAACGAGTGTCACGTGGTCTCATCAGCCGTGAGAGGGTTAACTATTTCTTCTAAAGAAACAGGTACTACGTTCATTTTTTTGTGCAGTTTGTAGTACTTTGTGCATTTATTTTCCCATCATGATGTGTGGAACATTTAGTTAGCATATTTGGTTGAGATTTCGAAAAAATATACAGGGTGATGCAACATTCATCTTTGTAGTACAGAAAGTTTAATTTGGTTTTCAAAATGTGAAGAAATTGCATATATTAACGAATGCCCTGTATGTACTTCTGAATGGCACAGTAACATATTCCTCTTTTATCATTCGTTAGCCATAGTATGGTGTGTAAAAGCCACATATAATGGAATCGAATCTGTTTTATTTTGAAAAAACTAAAAAAGAGAAACAAACGTTAGAAGAGGAATTTTAAAGTTTCTTCAAAGGCAAAGGACCTTTATCGCAACCGTACAAAATGGAGGGCTTTGCTCTTCAATTTGAGCCTTATTTTGTCAAAATATGTAAATAACTTTGGGAGATATGGCGAATAGTATGTAGTATATAGTAACAATGGTTAAGAATATAATATATATGTAGAATGACATATGCTATATTGTTGAATAGTTGCCTAACAACATATATGTACCAAATAGGAGAGTTTGTTAAAAAAAAATTGAAGAAATTAGTGGTTGAAGCCATACATTTTCCAGTTACAACGAGTGTCACGTGGTCTCATCAGCCGTGAGAGGGTTAACTATTTCTTCTAAAGCAACAGGTACTACGTTCATTTTTTTTGCAGTTTGTAGTAATTTGTGCATTTATTTTCCCATCATGATGTGTAGAACAATTAGTTAGCATATTTGGTTGAGATTTCGAAAAAATATATATAGTGATGCAACATTCATCTTTGTAGTACAGAAAGTATAAATTGGTTTTCAAAATGTGAAGAAAGTGCATATATTAACGAATGCCCTGTATGTACTTCTGAACGGTACAGTAACATATTCCTCTTTTATCATTCGTTATCCACAGTATGGTGTGTGAAAAACATATAATGGAATCGAATCTGTTTTATTTTGAAAAAATCTAAAAAACAGAAACAAACGTTACAAGTGGAATTTTAACGTTTCTTCAAGGGCAAAGGACACTTATCGCAACACGACAAAATGAAGGGGTTTCCTCTTCAATTTTAGCTTTCTTTCGTCAAAATATGTAAATAACTTTGGGAGATATGGCGAATAGTATGTAGTATATAGTAACAATGGATAACAATATAATATATATGTAGAATGAAATATGCTATATTGTTGAATAGTTGCTTAACAACATATATATACCAAATAGGAGAGTTTTTTAAACAAAAATTGAAGAAATTAGTGGTTGAAGCCATACATTTTCCAGTTACAACGAGTGTCACGTGGTCTCATCAGCCGTGAGAGGGTTAACTATTTCTTCTAAAGAAAAAAATACTAGGTTCATTTTTTAGTGCAATTTGTAGTAATTTGTGCATTTATTTTCCCATCATGATGTGTAGAACATTTAGTTAGTATATTTGGTTGAGATTTGTAAAAAATATACAGGGTGATGCAAAATTCATCTTTGTAGTACAGAAAGTATAAATTGGTTTTCAAAATGTGAAGAAAGTGCATATATTAACGAATGCCCTGTATGTACTTCTGAATGGCACAGTAACATATTCCTCTTTTATCATTTGTTAACCACAGTATGGTGTGTCAAAGCCACATATAATGGAATCGAATCTGTTTTATTTTGAAAAAACTAAAAAAAAGAAACAAACGTTATAAGAGAAATTTTAACGTTTCTTCAAGGGCAAAGGACACTTATCGCAACAGTACAAAATGGAGGGGTTTCCTCTTCAATTTTAGCTTTCTTTCGTCAAGATATGTAAATAACTTTGGGAGATATGGCCAATAGTATGTAGTATATAGTAACAATGGATAACAATATAATATATATATAGAATGACATATGCTATATTGTTGAATAGTTGCCTAACAACATATATACCAAATAGGAGAGTTTTTTACAAAAAATTGAAGAAATTAGTGGTTGAAGCCATACATTTTCCAGTTACAACGAGTGTCACGTGGTCTCATCAGCCGTGAGAGGGTTAACTATTTCTTCTAAAGAAACAGGTACTACGTTCATTTTTTAGTGCAATTTGTAGTAATTTGTGCATTTATTTTCCCATGATGATGTGTAGAACATTTAGTTAGCATATTTGGTTGAGATTTCGAAAAAATGTACAGGGTGATGCAAAATTCATCTTTGTAGTACAGAAAGCATAAATTGGTTTTCAAAATGTGAAGAAAGTGCATATATTAACGAATGCCCTGTATGTACTTCTGAATGGCACAGTAACATATTCCTCTTTTATCATTCGTTAACCATAGTATGGTGTGTCAAAGCCACATATAATGGAATCGAATCTCTTTTATTTTGAAAAAACTAAAAAAGAGAAACAAACGTTAGAAGAGGAATTTTAACGTTTCTTCAAGGGCAAAGGACCTTTATCGCAACCGTACAAAATGGAGGGCTTTCCTCTTCAATTTGAGCTTTATTTCGTCAAAATATGTAAATAACTTTGGGAGATATGGCGAATAGTATGTAGTATATAGTAACAATGGATAAGAATATAATATATATGTAGAATGACATATGCTATATTGTTGAATAGTTGCCTAAAAACATATATGTACCAAATAGGAGAGTTTTTAAAAAAATTGAAGAAATTAGTGGTTGAAGCCATACATTTTCCAGTTACAACGAGTGTCACGTGGTCTCATCAGCCGTGAGAGGGTTAACTATTTCTTCTAAAGAAACAGGTACTACGTTCATTTTTTTGTGCAGTTTGTAGTAATTTGTGCATTTATTTTCCCATCATGATGTGTGGAACATTTAGTTAGCATATTTGGTTGAGATTTCGAAAAAATATACAGGGTGATGCAAAATTCATCTTTGTAGTACAGAAAGTTTAATTTGGTTTTCAAAATGTGAAGAAATTGCATATATTAACGAATGCCCTGTATGTACTTCTGAATGGCACAGTAACATATTCCTCTTTTATCATTCGTTAACCATAGTATGGTGTGTCAAAGCCACATATAATGGAATCGAATCTGTTTTATTTTGAAAAAACTAAAAAAGAGAAACAAACGTTAGAAGAGGAATTTTAAAGTTTCTTCAAGGGCAAAGGACCTTTATCGCAACCGTACAAAATGGAGGGCTTTGCTCTTCAATTTGAGCCTTATTTTGTCAAAATATAAATAACTTTGGGAGATATGGCGAATAGTATGTAGTATATAGTAACAATGGATAAGAATATAATATATATGTAGAATGACATATGCTATATTGTTGAATAGTTGCCTAACAACATATATGTACCAAATAGGAGAGTTTGTTAAAAAAAAAATTGAAGAAATTAGTGGTTGAAGCCATACATTTTCCAGTTACAACGAGTGTCACGTGGTCTCATCAGCCGTGAGAGGGTTAACTATTTCTTCTAAAGCAACAGGTACTACGTTCATTTTTTTTGCAGTTTGTAGTAATTTGTGCATTTATTTTCCCATCATGATGTGTAGAACATTTAGTTAGCATATTTGGTTGAGATTTCGAAAAAATATACAGGGTGATGCAACATTCATCTTTGTAGTACAGAAAGTATAAATTGGTGTTCAAAATGTGAAGAAAGTGCATATATTAACGAATGCCCTGTATGTACTTCTGAACGGTACAGTAACATATTCCTCTTTTATCATTCGTTATCCACAGTATGGTGTGTGAAAAACATATAATGGAATCGAATCTGTTTTATTTTGAAAAAATCTAAAAAACAGAAACAAACGTTACAAGTGGAATTTTAACGTTTCTTCAAGGGCAAAGGACACTTATCGCAACACGACAAAATGGAGGGGTTTCCTCTTCAATTTTAACTTTCTTTCGTCAAAATATGTAAATAACTTTGGGAGATATGGCGAATAGTATGTAGTATATAGTAACAATGGATAACAATATAATATATATGTAGAATGAAATATGCTATATTGTTGAATAGTTGCCTAACAACATATATGTACCAAATAGAAGAGTTTTTAAAAAAATTGAAGAAATTAGTGGTTGAAGCCATACATTTTCCAGTTACAACGAGTGTCACGTGGTCTCATCAGCCGTGAGAGGGTTAACTATTTCTTCTAAAGCAACAGGTACTACGTTCATTTTTTTGTGCAGTTTGTAGTAATTTGTGCATTTATTTTCCCATCATGATGTGTGGAACATTTAGTTAGCATATTTGGTTGAGATTTCGAAAAAATATACAGGGTGATGCAAAATTCATCTTTGTAGTACAGAAAGTATAAATTGGTTTTCAAAATGTGAAGAAAGTGCATATATTAACGAATGCCCTGTATGTACTTCTGAATGGCACAGTAACATATTCCTCTTTTATCATTTGTTAACCACAGTATGGTGTGTCAAAGCCACATATAATGGAATCGAATCTGTTTTATTTTGAAAAAACTAAAAAACAGAAACAAACGTTATAAGAGAAATTTTAACGTTTCTTCAAGGGCAAAGGACACTTATCGCAACAGTACAAAATGGAGGGGTTTCCTCTTCAATTTTAGCTTTCTTTCGTCAAGATATGTGAATAACTTTGGGAGATATGGCGAATAGTATGTAGTATATAGTAACAATGGATAACAATATAATATATATATAGAATGACATATGCTATATTGTTGAATAGTTGCCTAACAACATATATACCAAATAGGAGAGTTTTTTACAAAAAATTGAAGAAATTAGTGGTTGAAGCCATACATTTTCCAGTTACAACGAGTGTCACGTGGTCTCATCAGCCGTGAGAGGGTTAACTATTTCTTCTAAAGAAACATGTACTACGTTCATTTTTTAGTGCAATTTGTAGTAATTTGTGCATTTATTTTCCCATGATGATGTGTAGAACATTTAGTTAGCATATTTGGTTGAGATTTGGAAAAAATATATATAGTGATGCAAAATTCAGCTTTGTAGTACAGAAAGTATAATTTGGTTTTCAAAATGTGAAGAAAGTGCATATATTAACGAATGTCCTGTATGTAGTTCTGAATGGCACAGTAACATATTCCTCTTTTTTCATTCGTTAACCATAGTATGGTGTGTCAAAGCCACATATAATGGAATCGAATCTGTTTTATTTTGAAAAAACAAAAAAACGGAAAAAAGGTTACAAGAGGAATTTTAACGTTTCTTCAAGGGCAAAGGACCCTTATCGCAACAGGACAAAGTGGAGAGGTTTCCTCTTCAATTTTAGCTTTATTTTGTCAAAATATGTAAATAAGTTTGGAAGATATGGCGAATAGTATGTAGTATATAGTAACAATGATTAATAATATAATATATATGTAGAATGACATATGCTATATTGTTGAATAGTTGCCTAACAACAAATATATACCAAATAGGAAAGTTTTTTAAAAATTGAAGAAATTAGTGGTTGAAGCCTTACATTTTCAAGTTACAACGAGTGTCACGTGGTCTCATCAGCCGTGAGAGGGTTAACTATTTCTTCTAAAGCAACAGGTACTACGTTCATTTTTTAGTGCAGTTTGTAGTAATTTGTCCATTAGTTTCCCATGATGATGTGTAGAACATTTAGTTAGCATATTTGGTTGAGATTTGTAAAAAATATACAGGGTGATGCAAAATTCAGCTTTGTAGTACAGAAAGTTTAATTTGGTTTTCAAAATGTGAAGAAATTGCATATATTAACGAATGCCCTGTATGTACTTCTGAATGGCACAGTAACATATTCCTCTTTTATCATTCGTTAACCATAGTATGGTGTGTCAAAGCCACATATAATGGAATCGAATCTGTTTTATTTTGAAAAAACTAAAAAAGAGAAACAAACGTTAGAAGAGGAATTTTAACGTTTCTTCAAGGGCAAAGGACCTTTATCGCAACCGTACAAAATGGAGGGCTTTGCTCTTCAATTTGAGCCTTATTTTGTCAAAATATGTAAATAACTTTGGGAGATATGGCGAATAGTATGTAGTATATAGTAACAATGGATAAGAATATAATATATATGTAGAATGCCATATGCTATATTGTTGAATAGTTGCCTAACAACATATATGTACCAAATAGGAGAGTTTGTTAAACAAAAATTGAAGAAATTAGTGGTTGAAGCCATATATTTTCCAGTTACAACGAGTGTCACGTGGTCTCATCAGCCGTGAGAGGGTTAACTATTTCTTCTAAAGCAACAGGTACTACGTTCATTTTTTAGTGCAGTTTGTAGTAATTTGTCCATTAGTTTCCCATGATGATGTGTAGAACATTTAGTTAGCATATTTGGTTGAGATTTCGAAAAAATGTACAGGGTGATGCAACATTCATCTTTGTAGTACAGAAAGTATAAATTGGTTTTCAAAATGTGAAGAAAGTGCATATATTAACGAATGCCCTGTATGTACTTCTGAACGGTACAGTAACATATTCCTCTTTTATCATTCGTTATCCACAGTATGGTGTGTGAAAAACATATAATGGAATCGAATCTGTTTTATTTTGAAAAAATCTAAAAAACAGAAACAAACGTTACAAGTGGAATTTTAACGTTTCTTCAAGGGCAAAGGACACTTATCGCAACACGACAAAATGGAGGGGTTTCCTCTTCAATTTTAGCTTTCTTTCGTCAAAATATGTAAATAACTTTGGGAGATATGGCGAATAGTATGTAGTATATAGTAACAATGGATAACAATATAATATATATGTAGAATGAAATATGCTATATTGTTGAATAGTTGCCTAACAACATATATATACCAAATAGGAGAGTTTTTTAAACAAAAATTGAAGAAATTAGTGGTTGAAGCCATACATTTTCCAGTTACAACGAGTGTCACGTGGTCTCATCAGCCGTGAGAGGGTTAACTATTTCTTCTAAAGAAACAAATACTAGGTTCATTTTTTAGTGCAATTTGTAGTAATTTGTGCATTTATTTTCCCATCATGATGTGTAGAACATTTAGTTAGTATATTTGGTTGAGATTTGTAAAAAATATACAGGGTGATGCAAAATTCATCTTTGTAGTACAGAAAGTTTAACTTGGTTTTCAAAATGTGAAGAAAGTGCATATATTAACGAATGCCCTGTATGTACTTCTGAATGGCACAGTAACATATTTCTCTTTTATCATTCGTTAACCATAGTATGGTGTGTCAAAGCCACATATAATGGAATCGAATCTGTTTTATTTTGAAAAAAACTAAAAAACAGAAACAAACGATACAAGTGGAATTTTAACGTTTCTTCAAGGGCAAAGGACACTTATCGGAACACGACAAAATGGAGGGGTTTCCTTTTCAATTTTAGCGTTCTTTCGTCAAAATATGTAAATAACTTTGGGAGATATGGCGAATAGTATGTAGTATATAGTAACAATGGATAACAATATAATATATATGTAGAATGACATATGCTATATTGTTGAATAGTTGCCTAACAACATATATGTACCAAATAGAAGAGTTTTTAAAAAAACTGAAGAAATTAGTGGTTGAAGCCATACCTTTTCCAGTTACAACGAGTGTCACGTGGTCTCATCAGCCGTGAGAGGGTTAACTATTTCTCCTAAAGCAACAGGTACTACGTTCATTTTTTTGTGCAGTTTGTAGTAATTTGTGCATTTATTTTCCCATCATGATGTGTGGAACATTTAGTTAGCATATTTGGTTGAGATTTCGAAAAAATATACAGGGTGATGCAAAATTCATCTTTGTAGTACAGAAAGTATAAATTGGTTTTCAAAATGTGAAGAAAGTGCATATATTAACGAATGCCCTGTATGTACTTCTGAATGGCACAGTAACATATTCCTCTTTTATCATTTGTTAACCACAGTATGGTGTGTCAAAGCCACATATAATGGAATCGAATCTGTTTTATTTTGAAAAAACTAAAAAACAGAAACAAACGTTATAAGAGAAATTTTAACGTTTCTTCAAGGGCAAAGGACACTTATCGCAACAGTACAAAATGGAGGGGTTTCCTCTTCAATTTTAGCTTTCTTTCGTCAAGATATGTAAATAACTTTGGGAGATATGGCGAATAGTATGTAGTATATAGTAACAATGGATAACAATATAATATATATATAGAATGACATATGCTATATTGTTGAATAGTTGCCTAACAACATATATACCAAATAGGAGAGTTTTTTACAAAAAATTGAAGAAATTAGTGGTTGAAGCCATACATTTTCCAGTTACAACGAGTGTCACGTGGTCTCATCAGCCGTGAGAGGGTTAACTATTTCTTCTAAAGAAACAGGTACTACGTTCATTTTTTAGTGCAATTTGTAGTAATTTGTGCATTTATTTTCCCATGATGATGTGTAGAACATTTAGTTAGCATATTTGGTTGAGATTTGGAAAAAATATATATAGTGATGCAAAATTCAGCTTTGTAGTACAGAAAGTTTAATTTGGTTTTCAAAATGTGAAGAAAGTGCATATATTAACGAATGTCCTGTATGTACTTCTGAATGGCACAGTAACTTATTCCTCTTTTATCATTCGTTAACCATAGTATGGTGTGTCAAAGCCACATATAATGGAATCGAATCTGTTTTATTTTGAAAAAACTAAAAAAAGAGAAACAAACGTTAGAAGAGGAATTTTAACGTTTCTTCAAGGGCAAAGGACCTTTATCGCAACCGTACAAAATGGAGGGCTTTGCTCTTCAATTTGAGCCTTATTTTGTCAAAATATGTAAATAACTTTGGGAGATATGGCGAATAGTATGTAGTATATAGTAACAATGATTAATAATATAATATATATGTAGAATGACATATGCTATATTGTTGAATAGTTGCCTAACAACAAATATATACCAAATAGGAAAGTTTTTTAAAAATTGAAGAAATTAGTGGTTGAAGCCTTACATTTTCCAGTTACAACGAGTGTCACGTGGTCTCATCAGCCGTGAGAGGGTTAACTATTTCTTCTAAAGCAACAGGTACTACGTTCATTTTTTAGTGCAGTTTGTAGTAATTTGTCCATTAGTTTCCCATGATGATGTGTAGAACATTTAGTTAGCATATTTGGTTGAGATTTGTAAAAAATATACAGGGTGATGCAAAATTCAGGTTTGTAGTACAGAAAGTTTAATTTGGTTTTCAAAATGTGAAGAAATTGCATATATTAACGAATGCCCTGTATGTACTTCTGAATGGCACAGTAACATATTCCTCTTTTATCATTCGTTAACCATAGTATGGTGTGTCAAAGCCACATATAATGGAATCGAATCTGTTTTATTTTGAAAAAACTAAAAAGAAGAAACAAACGTTAGAAGAGGAATTTTAACGTTTCTTCAAGGGCAAAGGACCTTTATCGCAACCGTACAAAATGGAGGGCTTTGCTCTTCAATTTGAGCCTTATTTTGTCAAAATATGTAAATAACTTTGGGAGATATGGCGAATAGTATGTAGTATACAGTAACAATGGATAAGAATATAATATATATGTAGAATGACATATGCTATATTGTTGAATAGTTGCCTAACAACATATATGTACCAAATAGGAGAGTTTGTTAAACAAAAATTGAAGAAATTAGTGGTTGAAGCCATATATTTTCCAGTTACAACGAGTGTCACGTGGTCTCATCAGCCGTGAGAGGGTTAACTATTTCTTCTAAAGCAACAGGTACTACGTTCATTTTTTAGTGCAGTTTGTAGTAATTTGTCCATTAGTTTCCCATGATGATGTGTAGAACATTTAGTTAGCATATTTGGTTGAGATTTCGAAAAAATGTACAGGGTGATGCAAAATTCATCTTTGTAGTACAGAAAGCATAAATTGGTTTTCAAAATGTGAAGAAATTGCATATATTAACGAATGCCCTGTATGTACTTCTGAATGGCACAGTAAAATATTTCTCTTTTATCATTCGTTAACCATAGTATGGTGTGTCAAAGCCACATATAATGGAATCGAATCTGTTTTATTTTGAAAAAACTAAAAAAGAGAAACAAACGTTATAAGAGGATTTTTAATGTTTCTTCAAGGACAAAGGACCTGTAACGACACCGTACAAAATGGATAGGTTTGCCCTTCAATTTGAGTTTTATTTCGTCAAAATATGTAAATAACTTTGGGAGATATGGCGAATAGTATGTAGTATATAGTAACAATGGATAAGAATATAATATATATGTAGAATGACATATGCTATATTGTTGAATAGTTGCCTAAAAACATATATGTACCAAATAGGAGAGTTTTTAAAAAAAATGAAGAAATTAGTGGTTGAAGCCATACATTTTCCAGTTACAACGAGTGTCACGTGGTCTCATCAGCCGTGAGAGGGTTAACTATTTCTTCTAAAGAAACAGGTACTACGTTCATTTTTTTGTGCAGTTTGTAGTAATTTGTGCATTTATTTTCCCATCATGATGTGTGGAACATTTAGTTAGCATATTTGGTTGAGATTTCGAAACAATATACAGGGTGATGCAAAATTCATCTTTGTAGTACAGAAAGTTTAATTTGGTTTTCAAAATGTGAAGAAATTGCATATATTAACGAATGCCCTGTATGTACTTCTGAATGGCACAGTAACATATTCCTCTTTTAACATTCGTTAACCATAGTATGGTGTGTCAAAGCCACATATAATGGAATCGAATCTGTTTTATTTTGAAAAAACTAAAAAAGAGAAACAAACGTTAGAAGAGGAATTTTAAAGTTTCTTCAAGGGCAAAGGACCTTTATCGCAACCGTACAAAATGGAGGGCTTTGCTCTTCAATTTGAGCCTTATTTTGTCAAAATATGTAAATAACTTTGGGAGATATGGCGAATAGTATGTAGTATATAGTAACAATGGATAAGAATATAATATATATGTAGAATGACATATGCTATATTGTTGAATAGTTGCCTAACAACATATATGTACCAAATAGGAGAGTTTGTTAAAAAAAAAATTGAAGAAATTAGTGGTTGAAGCCATACATTTTCCAGTTACAACGAGTGTCACGTGGTCTCATCAGCCGTGAGAGGGTTAACTATTTCTTCTAAAGCAACAGGTACTACGTTCATTTTTTTTGCAGTTTGTAGTAATTTGTGCATTTATTTTCCCATCATGATGTGTAGAACATTTAGTTAGCATATTTGGTTGAGATTTCGAAAAAATATACAGGGTGATGCAACATTCATCTTTGTAGTACAGAAAGTATAAATTGGTTTTCAAAATGTGAAGAAAGTGCATATATTAACGAATGCCCTGTATGTACTTCTGAACGGTACAGTAACATATTCCTCTTTTATCATTCGTTATCCACAGTATGGTGTGTGAAAAACATATAATGGAATCGAATCTGTTATATTTTGAAAAAATCTAAAAAACAGAAACAAACGTTACAAGTGGAATTTTAACGTTTCTTCAAGGGCAAAGGACACTTATCGCAACACGACAAAATGGAGGGGTTTCCTCTTCAATTTTAACTTTCTTTCGTCAAAATATGTAAATAACTTTGGGAGATATGGCGAATAGTATGTAGTATATAGTAACAATGGATAAGAATATAATATATATGTAGAATGAAATATGCTATATTGTTGAATAGTTGCCTAACAACATATATGTACCAAATAGAAGAGTTTTTAAAAAAATTGAAGAAATTAGTGGTTGAAGCCATACATTTTCCAGTTACAACGAGTGTCACGTGGTCTCATCAGCCGTGAGAGGGTTAACTATTTCTTCTAAAGATACAGGTACTACGTTCATTTTTTTTGTGCAGTTTGTAGTAATTTGTGCATTTATTTTCCCATCATGATGTGTGGAACATTTAGTTAGCATATTTGGTTGAGATTTCGAAAAAATATACAGGGTGATGCAAAATTCATCTTTGTAGTACAGAAAGTATAAATTGGTTTTCAAAATGTGAAGAAAGTGCATATATTAACGAATGCCCTGTATGTACTTCTGAATGGCACAGTAACATATTCCTCTTTTATCATTTGTTAACCACAGTATGGTGTGTCAAAGCCACATATAATGGAATCGAATCTGTTTTATTTTGAAAAAACTAAAAAACAGAAACAAACGTTATAAGAGAAATTTTAACGTTTCTTCAAGGGCAAAGGACACTTATCGCAACAGTACAAAATGGAGGGGTTTCCTCTTCAATTTTAGCTTTCTTTCGTCAAGATATGTAAATAACTTTGGGAGATATGGCGAATAGTATGTAGTATATAGTAACAATGGATAACAATATAATATATATATAGAATGACATATGCTATATTGTTGAATAGTTGCCTAACAACATATATACCAAATAGGAGAGTTTTTTACAAAAAATTGAAGAAATTAGTGGTTGAAGCCATACATTTTCCAGTTACAACGAGTGTCACGTGGTCTCATCAGCCGTGAGAGGGTTAACTATTTCTTCTAAAGAAACAGGTACTACGTTCATTTTTTAGTGCAATTTGTAGTAATTTGTGCATTTATTTTCCCATGATGATGTGTAGAACATTTAGTTAGCATATTTGGTTGAGATTTGGAAAAAATATATATAGTGATGCAAAATTCAGCTTTGTAGTACAGAAAGTATAATTTGGTTTTCAAAATGTGAAGAAAGTGCATATATTAACGAATGTCCTGTATGTAGTTCTGAATGGCACAGTAACATATTCCTCTTTTTTCATTCGTTAACCATAGTATGGTGTGTCAAAGCCACATATAATGGAATCGAATCTGTTTTATTTTGAAAAAACAAAAAAACGGAAAAAAGGTTACAAGAGGAATTTTAACGTTTCTTCAAGGGCAAAGGACCCTTATCGCAACAGGACAAAGTGGAGAGGTTTCCTCTTCAATTTTAGCTTTATTTTGTCAAAATATGTAAATAAGTTTGGAAGATATGGCGAATAGTATGTAGTATATAGTAACAATGATTAATAATATAATATATATGTAGAATGACATATGCTATATTGTTGAATAGTTGCCTAACAACAAATATATACCAAATAGGAAAGTTTTTTAAAAATTGAAGAAATTAGTGGTTGAAGCCTTACATTTTCAAGTTACAACGAGTGTCACGTGGTCTCATCAGCCGTGAGAGGGTTAACTATTTCTTCTAAAGCAACAGGTACTACGTTCATTTTTTAGTGCAGTTTGTAGTAATTTGTCCATTAGTTTCCCATGATGATGTGTAGAACATTTAGTTAGCATATTTGGTTGAGATTTGTAAAAAATATACAGGGTGATGCAAAATTCAGCTTTGTAGTACAGAAAGTTTAATTTGGTTTTCAAAATGTGAAGAAATTGCATATATTAACGAATGCCCTGTATGTACTTCTGAACGGTACAGTAACATATTCCTCTTTTATCATTCGTTATCCACAGTATGGTGTGTGAAAAACATATAATGGAATCGAATCTGTTTTATTTTGAAAAAATCTAAAAAACAGAAACAAACGTTACAAGTGTAATTTTAACGTTTCTTCAAGGGCAAAGGACACTTATCGCAACACGACAAAATAGAGGGGTTTCCTCTTCAATTTTAGCTTTCTTTCGTCAAAATATGTAAATAACTTTGGGAGATATGGCGAATAGTATGTAGTATATAGTAACAATGGATAACAATATAATATATATGTAGAATGAAATATGCTATATTGTTGAATAGTTGCCTAACAACATATATATACCAAATAGGAGAGTTTTTTAAACAAAAATTGAAGAAATTAGTGGTTGAAGCCATACATTTTCCAGTTACAACGAGTGTCACGTGGTCTCATCAGCCGTGAGAGGGTTAACTATTTCTTCTAAAGAAACAAATACTAGGTTCATTTTTTAGTGCAATTTGTAGTAATTTGTGCATTTATTTTCCCATCATGATGTGTAGAACATTTAGTTAGTATATTTGGTTGAGATTTGTAAAAAATATACAGGGTGATGCAAAATTCATCTTTGTAGTACAGAAAGTTTAACTTGGTTTTCAAAATGTGAAGAAAGTGCATATATTAACGAATGCCCTGTATGTACTTCTGAATGGCACAGTAACATATTTCTCTTTTATCATTCGTTAACCATAGTATGGTGTGTCAAAGCCACATATAATGGAATCGAATCTGTTTTATTTTGAAAAAAACTAAAAAACAGAAACAAACGATACAAGTGGAATTTTAACGTTTCTTCAAGGGCAAAGGACACTTATCGCAACACGACAAAATGGAGGGGTTTCCTCTTCAATTTTAGCTTTCTTTCGTCAAAATATGTAAATAACTTTGGGAGATATGGCGAATAGTATGTAGTATATAGTAACAATGGATAACAATATAATATATATGTAGAATGACATATGCTATATTGTTGAATAGTTGCCTAACAACATATATGTACCAAATAGAAGAGTTTTTAAAAAAACTGAAGAAATTAGTGGTTGAAGCCATACGTTTTCCAGTTACAACGAGTGTCACGTGGTCTCATCAGCCGTGAGAGGGTTAACTATTTCTTCTAAAGCAACAGGTACTACGTTCATTTTTTTGTGCAGTTTGTAGTAATTTGTGCATTTATTTTCCCATCATGATGTGTGGAACATTTAGTTAGCATATTTGGTTGAGATTTCGAAAAAATATACAGGGTGATGCAAAATTCATCTTTGTAGTACAGAAAGTATAAATTGGTTTTCAAAATGTGAAGAAAGTGCATATATTAACGAATGCCCTGTATGTACTTCTGAATGGCACAGTAACATATTCCTCTTTTATCATTTGTTAACCACAGTATGGTGTGTCAAAGCCACATATAATGGAATCGAATCTGTTTTATTTTGAAAAAACTAAAAAACAGAAACAAACGTTATAAGAGAAATTTTAACGTTTCTTCAAGGGCAAAGGACACTTATCGCAACAGTACAAAATGGAGGGGTTTCCTCTTCAATTTTAGCTTTCTTTCGTCAAGATATGTAAATAACTTTGGGAGATATGGCGAATAGTATGTAGTATATAGTAACAATGGATAACAATATAATATATATGTAGAATGACATATGCTATATTGTTGAATAGTTGCCTAACAACATATATACCAAATAGGAGAGTTTTTTACAAAAAATTGAAGAAATTAGTGGTTGAAGCCATACATTTTCCAGTTACAACGAGTGTCACGTGGTCTCATCAGCCGTGAGAGGGTTAACTATTTCTTCTAAAGAAACAGGTACTACGTTCATTTTTTAGTGCAATTTGTAGTAATTTGTGCATTTATTTTCCCATGATGATGTGTAGAACATTTAGTTAGCATATTTGGTTGAGATTTGGAAAAAATATATATAGTGATGCAAAATTCAGCTTTGTAGTACAGAAAGTTTAATTTGGTTTTCAAAATGTGAAGAAAGTGCATATATTAACGAATGTCCTGTATGTACTTCTGAATGGCACAGTAACATATTCCTCTTTTATCATTCGTTAACCATAGTATGGTGTGTCAAAGCCACATATAATGGAATCGAATCTGTTTTATTTTGAAAAAACTAAAAAAAGAGAAACAAACGTTAGAAGAGGAATTTTAACGTTTCTTCAAGGGCAAAGGACCTTTATCGCAACCGTACAAAATGGAGGGCTTTGCTCTTCAATTTGAGCCTTATTTTGTCAAAATATGTAAATAACTTTGGGAGATATGGCGAATAGTATGTAGTATATAGTAACAATGATTAATAATATAATATATATGTAGAATGACATATGCTATATTGTTGAATAGTTGCCTAACAACAAATATATACCAAATAGGAAAGTTTTTTAAAAATTGAAGAAATTAGTGGTTGAAGCCTTACATTTTCCAGTTCCAACGAGTGTCACGTGGTCTCATCAGCCGTGAGAGGGTTAACTATTTCTTCTAAAGCAACAGGTACTACGTTCATTTTTTAGTGCAGTTTGTAGTAATTTGTCCATTAGTTTCCCATGATGATGTGTAGAACATTTAGTTAGCATATTTGGTTGAGATTTGTAAAAAATATACAGGGTGATGCAAAATTCAGGTTTGTAGTACAGAAAGTTTAATTTGGTTTTCAAAATGTGAAGAAATTGCATATATTAACGAATGCCCTGTATGTACTTCTGAATGGCACAGTAACATATTCCTCTTTTATCATTCGTTAACCATAGTATGGTGTGTCAAAGCCACATATAATGGAATCGAATCTGTTTTATTTTGAAAAAACTAAAAAGAAGAAACAAACGTTAGAAGAGGAATTTTAACGTTTCTTCAAGGGCAAAGGACCTTTATCGCAACCGTACAAAATGGAGGGCTTTGCTCTTCAATTTGAGCCTTATTTTGTCAAAATATGTAAATAACTTTGGGAGATATGGCGAATAGTATGTAGTATACAGTAACAATGGATAAGAATATAATATATATGTAGAATGACATATGCTATATTGTTGAATAGTTGCCTAACAACATATATGTACCAAATAGGAGAGTTTGTTAAACAAAAATTGAAGAAATTAGTGGTTGAAGCCATATATTTTCCAGTTACAACGAGTGTCACGTGGTCTCATCAGCCGTGAGAGGGTTAACTATTTCTTCTAAAGCAACAGGTACTACGTTCATTTTTTAGTGCAGTTTGTAGTAATTTGTCCATTAGTTTCCCATGATGATGTGTAGAACATTTAGTTAGCATATTTGGTTGAGATTTCGAAAAAATGTACAGGGTGATGCAAAATTCATCTTTGTAGTACAGAAAGCATAAATTGGTTTTCAAAATGTGAAGAAATTGCATATATTAACGAATGCCCTGTATGTACTTCTGAATGGCACAGTAAAATATTTCTCTTTTATCATTCGTTAACCATAGTATGGTGTGTCAAGGCCACATATAATGGAATCGAATCTGTTTTATTTTGAAAAAACTAAAAAAGAGAAACAAACGTTATAAGAGGATTTTTAATGTTTCTTCAAGGACAAAGGACCTGTAACGACACCGTACAAAATGGATAGGTTTGCCCTTCAATTTGAGTTTTATTTCGTCAAAATATGTAAATAACTTTGGGAGATATGGCGAATAGTATGTAGTATATAGTAACAATGGATAACAATATAATATATATGTAGAATGACATATGCTATATTGTTGAATAGTTGCCTAACAACATATATATACCAAATAGGAGAGTTTTTTTACAAAAAATTGAAGAAATTAGTGGTTGAAGCCATATATTTTCCAGTTACAACGAGTGTCACGTGGTCTCATCAGTCTTGAGAGGGTTAACTATTTCTTCTAAAGCAACAGGGACTACGTTCATTTTTTTGTGCAGTTTGAAGTAATTTGTGCATTTATTTTCCCATCATGATGTGTAGAACATTTATTTAGCATATTTGGTTGAGATTTGGAAAAAATATATAGGGTGATGCAAAATTCAGCTTTGTAGTACAGAAAGTATAAATTGGTTTTCAAAATGTGAAGAAAGTGCATATATTAACGAATGCCCTGTATGTACTTCTGAATGGCACAGTAACATATTCCTTCTTTTATCATTCGTTAACCACAGTATGGTGTGTCAAAGCCATATATAATGGAATCGAATCTGTTTTATTTTGAAAAAAACTAAAAAACAGGAACCAAGGTTACAAGAGGAATTTTAACGTTTCTTCAAGAGCAAAGGACACTTATCGCAACAGGACAAAATGGAGGGGTTTCCTCTTCAATTTTAGTTTTATTTCGTCAAAATATGTAAATAACTTTGGGAGATATGGCGAATAGTATGTAGTATATAGTAACAATGGATAAGAATATAATATATATGTAGAATGACATATGCTATATTGTTGAATAGTTGCCTAACAACATATATATACCAAATAGGAGAGTTTTTTACAAAAAATTGAAGAAATTAGTGGTTGAAGCCATATATTTTCCAGTTACAACGAGTGTCACGTGGTCTCATCAGCCGTGAGAGGGTTAACTATTTCTTCTAAAGCAACAGGTACTACGTTCATTTTTTTGTGCAGTTTGTAGTAATTTGTGCATTTATTTTCCCATCATGATGTGTGGAACATTTAGTTAGCATATTTGGTTGAGATTTCGAAAAAATATACAGGGTGATGCAAAATTCATCTTTGTAGTACAGAAAGTATAAATTGGTTTTCAAAATGTGAAGAAAGTGCATATATTAACGAATGCCCTGTATGTACTTCTGAATGGCACAGTAACATATTCCTCTTTTATCATTCGTTAACCACAGTATGGTGTGTCAAAGCCACATATAATGGAATCGAATCTGTTTTATTTTGAAAAAACTAAAAAACAGAAGCAAACGTTATAAGAGAAATTTTAACGTTTCTTCAAGGGCAAAGGACACTTATCGCAACAGGACAAAATGGAGGGGTTTCCTCTTCAATTTTAGCTTTCTTTCGTCAAGATATGTAAATAACTTTGGGAGATATGGCGAATAGTATGTAGTATATAGTAACAATGGATAACAATATAATATATATATAGAATGACATATGCTATATTGTTGAATAGTTGCCTAACAACATATATACCAAATAGGAGAGTTTTTTACAAAAATTGAAGAAATTAGTGGTTGAAGCCTTACATTTTCCAGTTACAACGAGTGTCACGTGGTCTCATCAGCCGTGAGAGGGTTAACTATTTCTTCTAAAGAAACAGGTACTACGTTCATTTTTTAGTGCAATTTGTAGTAATTTGTGCATTTATTTTCTCATGATGATGTGTAGAACATTTAGTTAGCATATTTGGTTGAGATTTGCTAAAAATATATATAGTGATGCAAAATTCAGCTTTGTAGTACAGAAAGTTTAATTTGGTTTTCAAAATGTGAAGAAAGTGCATATATTAACGAATGTCCTGTATGTACTTCTGAATGGCACAGTAACATATTCCTCTTTTATCATTCGTTAACCATAGTATGGTGTGTCAAAGCCACATATAATGGAATCGAATCTGTTTTATTTTGAAAAAACTAAAAAAAGAGAAACAAACGTTAGAAGAGGAATTTTAACGTTTCTTCAAGGGCAAAGGACACTTATCGCAACAGGACAAAATGGAGGGATTTGCTCTTCAATTTGAGCCTTATTTTGTCAAAATATGTAAATAACTTTGGGAGATATGGCGAATAGTATGTAGTATATAGTAACAATGATTAATAATATAATATATATGTAGAATGACATATGCTATATTGTTGAATAGTTGCCTAACAACAAATATATACCAAATAGGAAAGTTTTTTAAAAATTGAAGAAATTAGTGGTTGAAGCCTTACATTTTCCAGTTACAACGAGTGTCACGTCGTCTCATCAGCCGTGAGAGGGTTAACTATTTCTTCTAAAGCAACAGGTACTACGTTCATTTTTTAGTGCAGTTTGTAATAATTTGTCCATTAGTTTCCCATGATGATGTGTAGAACATTTAGTTAGCATATTTGGTTGAGATTTGTAAAAAATATACAGGGTGATGCAAAATTCAGGTTTGTAGTACAGAAAGTTTAATTTGGTTTTCAAAATGTGAAGAAATTGTATATATTAACGAATGCCCTGTATGTACTTCTGAATGGCACAGTAAAATATTTCTCTTTTATAATTCGTTAACCATAGTATGGTGTGTCAAAGCCACATATAATGGAATCGAATCTGTTTTATTTTGAAAAAACTAAAAAGAAGAAACAAACGTTAGAAGAGGAATTTTAACGTTTCTTCAAGGGCAAAGGACCTTTATCGCAACCGTACAAAATGGAGGGCTTTGCTCTTCAATTTGAGCCTTATTTTGTCAAAATATGTAAATAACTTTGGGAGATATGGCGAATAGTATGTAGTATACAGTAACAATGGATAAGAATATAATATATATGTAGAATGACATATGCTATATTGTTGAATAGTTGCCTAACAACATATATGTACCAAATAGGAGAGTTTGTTAAACAAAAATTGAAGAAATTAGTGGTTGAAGCCATATATTTTCCAGTTACAACGAGTGTCACGTGGTCTCATCAGCCGTGAGAGGGTTAACTATTTCTTCTAAAGCAACAGGTACTACGTTCATTTTTTAGTGCAGTTTGTAGTAATTTGTCCATTAGTTTCCCATGATGATGTGTAGAACATTTAGTTAGCATATTTGGTTGAGATTTCGAAAAAATGTACAGGGTGATGCAAAATTCATCTTTGTAGTACAGAAAGCATAAATTGGTTTTCAAAATGTGAAGAAATTGCATATATTAACGAATGCCCTGTATGTACTTCTGAATGGCACAGTAAAATATTTCTCTTTTATCATTCGTTAACCATAGTATGGTGTGTCAAGGCCACATATAATGGAATCGAATCTGTTTTATTTTGAAAAAACTAAAAAAGAGAAACAAACGTTATAAGAGGATTTTTAATGTTTCTTCAAGGACAAAGGACCTGTAACGACACCGTACAAAATGGATAGGTTTGCCCTTCAATTTGAGTTTTATTTCGTCAAAATATGTAAATAACTTTGGGAGATATGGCGAATAGTATGTAGTATATAGTAACAATGGATAACAATATAATATATATGTAGAATGACATATGCTATATTGTTGAATAGTTGCCTAACAACATATATATACCAAATAGGAGAGTTTTTTTACAAAAAATTGAAGAAATTAGTGGTTGAAGCCATATATTTTCCAGTTACAACGAGTGTCACGTGGTCTCATCAGTCTTGAGAGGGTTAACTATTTCTTCTAAAGCAACAGGGACTACGTTCATTTTTTTGTGCAGTTTGAAGTAATTTGTGCATTTATTTTCCCATCATGATGTGTAGAACATTTATTTAGCATATTTGGTTGAGATTTGGAAAAAATATACAGGGTGATGCAAAATTCAGCTTTGTAGTACAGAAAGTATAAATTGGTTTTCAAAATGTGAAGAAAGTGCATATATTAACGAATGCCCTGTATGTACTTCTGAATGGCACAGTAACATATTCCTTCTTTTATCATTCGTTAACCACAGTATGGTGTGTCAAAGCCATATATAATGGAATCGAATCTGTTTTATTTTGAAAAAAACTAAAAAACAGGAACCAAGGTTACAAGAGGAATTTTAACGTTTCTTCAAGAGCAAAGGACACTTATCGCAACAGGACATAATGGAGGGGTTTCCTCTTCAATTTTAGTTTTATTTCGTCAAAATATGTAAATAACTTTGGGAGATATGGCGAATAGTATGTAGTATATAGTAACAATGGATAAGAATATAATATATATGTAGAATGACATATGCTATATTGTTGAATAGTTGCCTAACAACATATATATACCAAATAGGAGAGTTTTTTACAAAAAATTGAAGAAATTAGTGGTTGAAGCCATATATTTTCCAGTTACAACGAGTGTCACGTGGTCTCATCAGCCGTGAGAGGGTTAACTATTTCTTCTAAAGCAACAGGTACTACGTTCATTTTTTTGTGCAGTTTGTAGTAATTTGTGCATTTATTTTCCCATCATGATGTGTGGAACATTTAGTTAGCATATTTGGTTGAGATTTCGAAAAAATATACAGGGTGATGCAAAATTCATCTTTGTAGTACAGAAAGTATAAATTGGTTTTCAAAATGTGAAGAAAGTGCATATATTAACGAATGCCCTGTATGTACTTCTGAATGGCACAGTAACATATTCCTCTTTTATCATTCGTTAACCACAGTATGGTGTGTCAAAGCCACATATAATGGAATCGAATCTGTTTTATTTTGAAAAAACTAAAAAACAGAAGCAAACGTTATAAGAGAAATTTTAACGTTTCTTCAAGGGCAAAGGACACTTATCGCAACAGGACAAAATGGAGGGGTTTCCTCTTCAATTTTAGCTTTCTTTCGTCAAGATATGTAAATAACTTTGGGAGATATGGCGAATAGTATGTAGTATATAGTAACAATGGATAACAATATAATATATATATAGAATGACATATGCTATATTGTTGAATAGTTGCCTAACAACATATATACCAAATAGGAGAGTTTTTTACAAAAATTGAAGAAATTAGTGGTTGAAGCCTTACATTTTCCAGTTACAACGAGTGTCACGTGGTCTCATCAGCCGTGAGAGGGTTAACTATTTCTTCTAAAGAAACAGGTACTACGTTCATTTTTTAGTGCAATTTGTAGTAATTTGTGCATTTATTTTCTCATGATGATGTGTAGAACATTTAGTTAGCATATTTGGTTGAGATTTGCTAAAAATATATATAGTGATGCAAAATTCAGCTTTGTAGTACAGAAAGTTTAATTTGGTTTTCAAAATGTGAAGAAAGTGCATATATTAACGAATGTCCTGTATGTACTTCTGAATGGCACAGTAACATATTCCTCTTTTATCATTCGTTAACCATAGTATGGTGTGTCAAAGCCACATATAATGGAATCGAATCTGTTTTATTTTGAAAAAACTAAAAAAAGAGAAACAAACGTTAGAAGAGGAATTTTAACGTTTCTTCAAGGGCAAAGGACACTTATCGCAACAGGACAAAATGGAGGGATTTGCTCTTCAATTTGAGCCTTATTTTGTCAAAATATGTAAATAACTTTGGGAGATATGGCGAATAGTATGTAGTATATAGTAACAATGATTAATAATATAATATATATGTAGAATGACATATGCTATATTGTTGAATAGTTGCCTAACAACAAATATATACCAAATAGGAAAGTTTTTTAAAAATTGAAGAAATTAGTGGTTGAAGCCTTACATTTTCCAGTTACAACGAGTGTCACGTCGTCTCATCAGCCGTGAGAGGGTTAACTATTTCTTCTAAAGCAACAGGTACTACGTTCATTTTTTAGTGCAGTTTGTAATAATTTGTCCATTAGTTTCCCATGATGATGTGTAGAACATTTAGTTAGCATATTTGGTTGAGATTTGTAAAAAATATACAGGGTGATGCAAAATTCAGGTTTGTAGTACAGAAAGTTTAATTTGGTTTTCAAAATGTGAAGAAATTGTATATATTAACGAATGCCCTGTATGTACTTCTGAATGGCACAGTAACATATTCCTCTTTTATCATTCGTTAACCATAGTATGGTGTGTCAAAGCCACATATAATGGAATCGAATCTGTTTTATTTTAAAAAAACTAATTAAGAGAAACAAACGTTAGAAGAGGAATTTTAACGTTTCTTCAAGGGCAAAGGACCTTTATCGCAACCGTACAAAATGGAGGGCTTTGCTCTTCAATTTGAGCCTTATTTTGTCAAAATATGTAAATAACTTTGGGAGATATGGCGAATAGTATGTAGTATACAGTAACAATGGATAAGAATATAATATATATGTAGAATGACATATGCTATATTGTTGAATAGTTGCCTAACAACATATATGTACCAAATAGGAGAGTTTGTTAAACAAAAATTGAAGAAATTAGTGGTTGAAGCCATATATTTTCCAGTTACAACGAGTGTCACGTGGTCTCATCAGCCGTGAGAGGGTTAACTATTTCTTCTAAAGCAACAGGTACTACGTTCATTTTTTAGTGCAGTTTGTAGTAATTTGTCCATTAGTTTCCCATGATGATGTGTAGAACATTTAGTTAGCATATTTTGTTGAGTTTTCGAAAAAATGTACAGGGTGATGCAAAATTCATCTTTGTAGTACAGAAAGCATAAATTGGTTTTCAAAATGTGAAGAAATTGCATATATTAACGAATGCCCTGTATGTACTTCTGAATGGCACAGTAAAATATTTCTCTTTTATCATTCGTTAACCATAGTATGGTGTGTCAAAGCCACATATAATGGAATCGAATCTGTTTTATTTTGAAAAAACTAAAAAAGAGAAACAAACGTTATAAGAGGATTTTTAATGTTTCTTCAAGGACAAAGGACCTGTAACGACACCGTACAAAATGGATAGGTTTGCCCTTCAATTTGAGTTTTATTTCGTCAAAATATGTAAATAACTTAGGGAGATATGGCGAATAGTATGTAGTATATAGTAACAATGGATAACAATATAATATATATGTAGAATGACATATGCTATATTGTTGAATAGTTGCCTAACAACATATATATACCAAATAGGAGAGTTTTTTTACAAAAAATTGAAGAAATTAGTGGTTGAAGCCATATATTTTCCAGTTACAACGAGTGTCACGTGGTCTCGTCAGTCTTGAGAGGGTTAACTATTTCTTCTAAAGCAACTGGGACTACGTTCATTTTTTTGTGCAGTTTGTAGTAATTTGTGCATTTATTTTCCCATCATGATGTGTAGAACATTTATTTAGCATATTTGGTTGAGATTTGGAAAAAATATACAGGGTGATGCAAAATTCAGCTTTGTAGTACAGAAAGTATAAATTGGTTTTCAAAATGTGAAGAAAGTGCATATATTAACGAATGCCCTGTATGTACTTCTGAATGGCAGAGTAACATATTCCTTCTTTTATCATTCGTTAACCACAGTATGGTGTGTCAAAGCCATATATAATGGAATCGAATCTGTTTTATTTTGAAAAAAACTAAAAAACAGGAACCAACGTTACAAGAGGAATTTTAACGTTTCTTCAAGAGCAAAGGACACTTATCGCAACAGGACAAAATGGAGGGGTTTCCTCGTCAATTTTAGCTTTATTTCGTCAAAATATGTAAATAACTTTGGGAGATATGGCGAATAGTATGTAGTATATAGTAACAATGGATAAGAATATAATATATATGTAGAATGACATATGCTATATTGTTGAATAGTTGCCTAACAACATATATATACCAAATAGGAGAGTTTTTTACAAAAAATTGAAGAAATTAGTGGTTGAAGCCATATATTTTCCAGTTACAACGAGTGTCACGTGGTCTCATCAGCCGTGAGAGGGTTAACTATTTCTTCTAAACAACAGGTACTACGTTCATTTTTTTGTGCAGTTTGTAGTAATTTGTGCATTTATTTTCCCATCATGATGTGTGGAACATTTAGTTAGCATATTTGGTTGAGATTTCGAAAAAATATACAGGGTGATGCAAAATTCATCTTTGTAGTACAGAAAGTATAAATTGGTTTTCAAAATGTGAAGAAAGTGCATATATTAACGAATGCCCTGTATGTACTTCTGAATGGCACAGTAACATATTCCTCTTTTATCATTCGTTAACCACAGTATGGTGTGTCAAAGCCACATATAATGGAATCGAATCTGTTTTATTTTGAAAAAACTAAAAAACAGAAGCAAACGTTATAAGAGAAATTTTAACGTTTCTTCAAGGGCAAAGGACACTTATCGCAACAGGACAAAATGGAGGGGTTTCCTCTTCAATTTTAGCTTTCTTTCGTCAAGATATGTAAATAACTTTGGGAGATATGGCGAATAGTATGTAGTATATAGTAACAATGGATAACAATATAATATATATATAGAATGACATATGCTATATTGTTGAATAGTTGCCTAACAACATATATACCAAATAGGAGAGTTTTTTACAAAAATTGAAGAAATTAGTGGTTGAAGCCTTACATTTTCCAGTTACAACGAGTGTCACGTGGTCTCATCAGCCGTGAGAGGGTTAACTATTTCTTCTAAAGAAACAGGTACTACGTTCATTTTTTAGTGCAATTTGTAGTAATTTGTGCATTTATTTTCTCATGATGATGTGTAGAACATTTAGTTAGCATATTTGGTTGAGATTTGCTAAAAATATATATAGTGATGCAAAATTCAGCTTTGTAGTACAGAAAGTTTAATTTGGTTTTCAAAATGTGAAGAAAGTGCATATATTAACGAATGTCCTGTATGTACTTCTGAATGGCACAGTAACATATTCCTCTTTTATCATTCGTTAACCATAGTATGGTGTGTCAAAGCCACATATAATGGAATCGAATCTGTTTTATTTTGAAAAAACTAAAAAAAGAGAAACAAACGTTAGAAGAGGAATTTTAACGTTTCTTCAAGGGCAAAGGACACTTATCGCAACAGGACAAAATGGAGGGCTTTGCTCTTCAATTTGAGCCTTATTTTGTCAAAATATGTAAATAACTTTGGGAGATATGGCGAATAGTATGTAGTATATAGTAACAATGATTAATAATATAATATATATGTAGAATGACATATGCTATATTGTTGAATAGTTGCCTAACAACAAATATATACCAAATAGGAAAGTTTTTTAAAAATTGAAGAAATTAGTGGTTGAAGCCTTACATTTTCCAGTTACAACGAGTGTCACGTCGTCTCATCAGCCGTGAGAGGGTTAACTATTTCTTCTAAAGCAACAGGTACTACGTTCATTTTTTAGTGCAGTTTGTAGTAATTTGTCCATTAGTTTCCCATGATGATGTGTAGAACATTTAGTTAGCATATTTGGTTGAGATTTGTAAAAAATATACAGGGTGATGCAAAATTCAGGTTTGTAGTACAGAAAGTTTAATTTGGTTTTCAAAATGTGAAGAAATTGTATATATTAACGAATGCCCTGTATGTACTTCTGAATGGCACAGTAACATATTCCTCTTTTATCATTCGTTAACCATAGTATGGTGTGTCAAAGCCACATATAATGGAATCGAATCTGTTTTATTTTGAAAAAACTAAAAAAGAGAAACAAACGTTAGAAGAGGAATTTTAACGTTTCTTCAAGGGCAAAGGACCTTTATCGCAACCGTACAAAATGGAGGGCTTTGCTCTTCAATTTGAGCCTTATTTTGTCAAAATATGTAAATAACTTTGGGAGATATGGCGAATAGTATGTAGTATACAGTAACAATGGATAAGAATATAATATATATGTAGAATGACATATGCTATATTGTTGAATAGTTGCCTAACAACATATATGTACCAAATAGGAGAGTTTGTTAAACAAAAATTGAAGAAATTAGTGGTTGAAGCCATATATTTTCCAGTTACAACGAGTGTCACGTGGTCTCATCAGCCGTGAGAGGGTTAACTATTTCTTCTAAAGCAACAGGTACTACGTTCATTTTTTAGTGCAGTTTGTAGTAATTTGTCCATTAGTTTCCCATGATGATGTGTAGAACATTTAGTTAGCATATTTGGTTGAGATTTCGAAAAAATGTACAGGGTGATGCAAAATTCATCTTTGTAGTACAGAAAGCATAAATTGGTTTTCAAAATGTGAAGAAATTGCATATATTAACGAATGCCCTGTATGTACTTCTGAATGGCACAGTAAAATATTTCTCTTTTATCATTCGTTAACCATAGTATGGTGTGTCAAAGCCACATATAATGGAATCGAATCTGTTTTATTTTGAAAAAACTAAAAAAGAGAAACAAACGTTATAAGAGGATTTTTAATGTTTCTTCAAGGACAAAGGACCTGTAACGACACCGTACAAAATGGATAGGTTTGCCCTTCAATTTGAGTTTTATTTCGTCAAAATATGTAAATAACTTAGGGAGATATGGCGAATAGTATGTAGTATATAGTAACAATGGATAACAATATAATATATATGTAGAATGACATATGCTATATTGTTGAATAGTTGCCTAACAACATATATATACCAAATAGGAGAGTTTTTTTACAAAAAATTGAAGAAATTAGTGGTTGAAGCCATATATTTTCCAGTTACAACGAGTGTCACGTGGTCTCGTCAGTCTTGAGAGGGTTAACTATTTCTTCTAAAGCAACAGGGACTACGTTCATTTTTTTGTGCAGTTTGTAGTAATTTGTGCATTTATTTTCCCATCATGATGTGTAGAACATTTATTTAGCATATTTGGTTGAGATTTGGAAAAAATATACAGGGTGATGCAAAATTCAGCTTTGTAGTACAGAAAGTATAAATTGGTTTTCAAAATGTGAAGAAAGTGCATATATTAACGAATGGCCTGTATGTACTTCTGAATGGCAGAGTAACATATTCCTTCTTTTATCATTCGTTAACCACAGTATGGTGTGTCAAAGCCATATATAATGGAATCGAATCTGTTTTATTTTGAAAAAAACTAAAAAACAGGAACCAACGTTACAAGAGGAATTTTAACGTTTCTTCAAGAGCAAAGGACACTTATCGCAACAGGACAAAATGGAGGGGTTTCCTCGTCAATTTTAGCTTTATTTCGTCAAAATATGTAAATAACTTTGGGAGATATGGCGAATAGTATGTAGTATATAGTAACAATGGATAAGAATATAATATATATATAGAATGACATATGCTATATTGTTGAATAGTTGCCTAACAACATATATACCAAATAGGAGAGTTTTTTACAAAAAATTGAAGAAATTAGTGGTTGAAGCCATACATTTTCCAGTTACAACGAGTGTCACGTGGTCTCATCAGCCGTGAGAGGGTTAACTATTTCTTCTAAAGAAACAGGTACTACGTTCATTTTTTAGTGCAATTTGTAGTAATTTGTGCATTTATTTTCTCATGATGATGTGTAGAACATTTAGTTAGCATATTTGGTTGAGATTTGCTAAAAATATATATAGTGATGCAAAATTCAGCTTTGTAGTACAGAAAGTTTAATTTGGTTTTCAAAATGTGAAGAAAGTGCATATATTAACGAATGTCCTGTATGTACTTCTGAATGGCACAGTAACATATTCCTCTTTTATCATTCGTTAACCATAGTATGGTGTGTCAAAGCCACATATAATGGAATCGAATCTGTTTTATTTTGAAAAAACTAAAAAAAGAGAAACAAACGTTAGAAGAGGAATTTTAACGTTTCTTCAAGGGCAAAGGACACTTATCGCAACAGGACAAAATGGAGGGCTTTGCTCTTCAATTTGAGCCTTATTTTGTCAAAATATGTAAATAACTTTGGGAGATATGGCGAATAGTATGTAGTATATAGTAACAATGATTAATAATATAATATATATGTAGAATGACATATGCTATATTGTTGAATAGTTGCCTAACAACAAATATATATTCCAAATAGGAAAGTTTTTTTAAAAATTGAAGAAATTAGTGGTTGAAGCCTTACATTTTCCAGTTACAACGAGTGTCACGTGGTCTCATCAGCCGTGAGAGGGTTAACTATTTCTTCTAAAGCAACAGGTACTACGTTCATTTTTTAGTGCAGTTTGTAGTAATTTGTCCATTAGTTTCCCATGATGATGTGTAGAACATTTAGTTAGCATATTTGGTTGAGATTTGTAAAAAATATACAGGGTGATGCAAAATTCAGGTTTGTAGTACAGAAAGTTTAATTTGGTTTTCAAAATGTGAAGAAATTGTATATATTAACGAATGCCCTGTATGTACTTCTGAATGGCACAGTAACATATTCCTCTTTTATCATTCGTTAACCATAGTATGGTGTGTCAAAGCCACATATAATGGAATCGAATCTGTTTTATTTTGAAAAAACTAAAAAAGAGAAACAAACGTTAGAAGAGGAATTTTAACGTTTCTTCAAGGGCAAAGGACCTCTATCGCAACCGTACAAAATGGAGGGCTTTGCTCTTCAATTTGAGCCTTATTTTGTCAAAATATGTAAATAACTTTGGGAGATATGGCGAATAGTATGTAGTATACAGTAACAATGGATAAGAATATAATATATATGTAGAATGACATATGCTATATTGTTGAATAGTTGCCTAACAACATATATGTACCAAATAGGAGAGTTTGTTAAACAAAAATTGAAGAAATTAGTGGTTGAAGCCATATATTTTCCAGTTACAACGAGTGTCACGTGGTCTCATCAGCCGTGAGAGGGTTAACTATTTCTTCTAAAGCAACAGGTACTACGTTCATTTTTTAGTGCAGTTTGTAGTAATTTGTCCATTAGTTTCCCATGATGATGTGTAGAACATTTAGTTAGCATATTTGGTTGAGATTTCGAAAAAATGTACAGGGTGATGCAAAATTCATCTTTGTAGTACAGAAAGCATAAATTGGTTTTCAAAATGTGAAGAAATTGCATATATTAACGAATGCCCTGTATGTACTTCTGAATGGCACAGTAAAATATTTCTCTTTTATCATTCGTTAACCATAGTATGGTGTGTCAAAGCCACATATAATGGAATCGAATCTGTTTTATTTTGAAAAAACTAAAAAAGAGAAACAAACGTTATAAGAGGATTTTTAATGTTTCTTCAAGGACAAAGGACCTGTAACGACACCGTACAAAATGGATAGGTTTGCCCTTCAATTTGAGTTTTATTTCGTCAAAATATGTAAATAACTTAGGGAGATATGGCGAATAGTATGTAGTATATAGTAACAATGGATAACAATATAATATATATGTAGAATGACATATGCTATATTGTTGAATAGTTGCCTAACAACATATATATACCAAATAGGAGAGTTTTTTTACAAAAAATTGAAGAAATTAGTGGTTGAAGCTATATATTTTCCAGTTACAACGAGTGTCACGTGGTCTCATCAGTCTTGAGAGGGTTAACTATTTCTTCTAAAGCAACAGGGACTACGTTCATTTTTTTGTGCAGTTTGTAGTAATTTGTGCATTTATTTTCCCATCATGATGTGTAGAACATTTATTTAGCATATTTGGTTGAGATTTGGAAAAAATATACAGGGTGATGCAAAATTCAGCTTTGTAGTACAGAAAGTATAAATTGGTTTTCAAAATGTGAAGAAAGTGCATATATTAACGAATGCCCTGTATGTACTTCTGAATGGCAGAGTAACATATTCCTTCTTTTATCATTCGTTAACCACAGTATGGTGTGACAAAGCCATATATAATGGAATCGAATCTGTTTTATTTTGAAAAAAACTAAAAAACAGGAACCAACGTTACAAGAGGAATTTTAACGTTTCTTCAAGAGCAAAGGACACTTATCGCAACAGGACAAAATGGAGGGGTTTCCTCTTCAATTTTAGCTTTATTTCGTCAAAATATGTAAATAACTTTGGGAGATATGGCGAATAGTATGTAGTATATAGTAACAATGGATAAGAATATAATATATATGTAGAATGACATATGCTATATTGTTGAATAGTTGCCTAACAACATATATATACCAAATAGGAGAGTTTTTTACAAAAAATTGAAGAAATTAGTGGTTGAAGCCATATATTTTCCAGTTACAACGAGTGTCACGTGGTCTCATCAGCCGTGAGAGGGTTAACTATTTCTTCTAAACAACAGGTACTACGTTCATTTTTTTGTGCAGTTTGTAGTAATTTGTGCATTTATTTTCCCATCATGATGTGTGGAACATTTAGTTAGCATATTTGGTTGAGATTTCGAAAAAATATACAGGGTGATGCAAAATTCATCTTTGTAGTACAGAAAGTATAAATTGGTTTTCAAAATGTGAAGAAAGTGCATATATTAACGAATGCCCTGTATGTACTTCTGAATGGCACAGTAACATATTCCTCTTTTATCATTCGTTAACCACAGTATGGTGTGTCAAAGCCACATATAATGGAATCGAATCTGTTTTATTTTGAAAAAACTAAAAAACAGAAACAAACGTTATAAGAGAAATTTTAACGTTTCTTCAAGGGCAAAGGACACTTATCGCAACAGGACAAAATGGAGGGGTTTCCTCTTCAATTTTAGCTTTCTTTCGTCAAGATATGTAAATAACTTTGGGAGATATGGCGAATAGTATGTAGTATATAGTAACAATGGATAACAATATAATATATATATAGAATGACATATGCTATATTGTTGAATAGTTGCCTAACAACATATATACCAAATAGGAGAGTTTTTTACAAAAAATTGAAGAAATTAGTGGTTGAAGCCATACATTTTCCAGTTACAACGAGTGTCACGTGGTCTCATCAGCCGTGAGAGGGTTAACTATTTCTTCTAAAGAAACAGGTACTACGTTCATTTTTTAGTGCAATTTGTAGTAATTTGTGCATTTATTTTCCCATGATGATGTGTAGAACATTTAGTTAGCATATTTGGTTGAGATTTGGAAAAAATATATATAGTGATGCAAAATTCAGCTTTGTAGTACAGAAAGTATAATTTGGTTTTCAAAATGTGAAGAAAGTGCATATATTAACGAATGTCCTGTATGTACTTCTGAATGGCACAGTAACATATTCCTCTTTTATCATTCGTTAACCACAGTATGGTGTGTCAAAGCCACATATAATGGAATCGAATCTGTTTTATTTTGAAAAAACAAAAAAACGGAAAAAACGTTACAAGAGGAATTTTAACCTTTCTTCAAGGGCAAAGGACCCTTATCGCAACAGGACAAAGTGGAGAGGTTTCCTCTTCAATTTTAGCTTTATTATGTCAAAATATGTAAATAAGTTTGGAAGATATGGCGAATAGTATGTAGTATATAGTAACAATGATTAATAATATAATATATATGTAGAATGACATATGATATATTGTTGAATAGTTGCCTAACAACAAATATATACCAAATAGGAAAGTTTTTTAAAAATTGAAGAAATTAGTGGTTGAAGCCTTACATTTTCCAGTTACAACGAGTGTCACGTGGTCTCATCAGCCGTGAGAGGGTTAACTATTTCTTCTAAAGCAACAGGTACTACGTTCATTTTTTTTGCAGTTTGTAGTAATTTGTGCATTTATTTTCCCATCATGATGTGTAGAACATTTAGTTAGCATATTTGGTTGAGATTTCGAAAAAATATACAGGGTGATGCAACATTCATCTTTGTAGTACAGAAAGTATAAATTGGTTTTCAAAATGTGAAGAAAGTGCATATATTAACGAATGCCCTGTATGTACTTCTGAATGGTACAGTAACATATTCCTCTTTTATCATTCGTTAACCACAGTATGGTGTGTCAAAGCCATATATAATGGAATCGAATCTGTTTTATTTTGAAAAAAACTAAAAAACAGAAACAAACGTTACAAGTGGAATTTTAACGTTTCTTCAAGGGCAAAGGACACTTATCGCAACACGACAAAATGGAGGGGTTTCCTCTTCAATTTTAGCTTTCTTTAGTCAAAATATGTAAATAACTTTGGGAGATATGGCGAATAGTATGTAGTATATAGTAACAATGGATAACAATATAATATATATGTAGAATGACATATGCTATATTGTTGAATAGTTGCCTAACAACATATATGTACCAAATAGGAGAGTTTGTTAAACAAAAATTGAAGAAATTAGTGGTTGAAGCCATATATTTTCCAGTTACAACGAGTGTCACGTGGTCTCATCAGCCGTGAGAGGGTTAACTATTTCTTCTAAAGCAACAGGTACTACGTTCATTTTTTAGTGCAGTTTGTAGTAATTTGTCCATTAGTTTCCCATGATGATGTGTAGAACATTAATTAGCATATTTGGTTGAGATTTCGAAAAAATGTACAGGGTGATGCAAAATTCATCTTTGTAGTACAGAAAGCATAAATTGGTTTTCAAAATGTGAAGAAATTGCATATATTAACGAATGCCCTGTATGTACTTCTGAATGGCACAGTAAAATATTTCTCTTTTATCATTCGTTAACCATAGTATGGTGTGTCAAAGCCACATATAATGGAATCGAATCTGTTTTATTTTGAAAAAACTAAAAAAGAGAAACAAACGTTATAAGAGGATTTTTAATGTTTCTTCAAGGACAAAGGACCTGTAACGACACCGTACAAAATGGATAGGTTTGCCCTTCAATTTGAGTTTTATTTCGTCAAAATATGTAAATAACTTTGGGAGATATGGCGAATAGTATGTAGTATATAGTAACAATGGATAACAATATAATATATATGTAGAATGACATATGCTATATTGTTGAATAGTTGCCTAACAACATATATATACCAAATAGGAGAGTTTTTTTACAAAAAATTGAAGAAATTAGTGGTTGAAGCCATATATTTTCCAGTTACAACGAGTGTCACGTGGTCTCATCAGTCTTGAGAGGGTTAACTATTTCTTCTAAAGCAACAGGGACTACGTTCATTTTTTTGTGCAGTTTGTAGTAATTTGTGCATTTATTTTCCCATCATGATGTGTAGAACATTTATTTAGCATATTTGGTTGAGATTTGGAAAAAATATACAGGGTGATGCAAAATTCAGCTTTGTAGTACAGAAAGTATAAATTGGTTTTCAAAATGTGAAGAAAGTGCATATATTAACGAATGCCCTGTATGTACTTCTGAATGGCACAGTAACATATTCCTTCTTTTATCATTCGTTAACCACAGTATGGTGTGTCAAAGCCACATATAATGGAATCGAATCTGTTTTATTTTGAAAAAAACTAAAAAACAGGAACCAAGGTTACAAGAGGAATTTTAACGTTTCTTCAAGAGCAAAGGACACTTATCGCAACAGGACAAAATGGAGGGGTTTCCTCTTCAATTTTAGCTTTATTTCGTCAAAATATGTAAATAACTTTGGGAGATATGGCGAATAGTATGTAGTATATAGTAACAATGGATAAGAATATAATATATATGTAGAATGACATATGCTATATTGTTGAATAGTTGCCTAACAACATATATATACCAAATAGGAGAGTTTTTTACAAAAAATTGAAGAAATTAGTGGTTGAAGCCATATATTTTCCAGTTACAACGAGTGTCACGTGGTCTCATCAGCCGTGAGAGGGTTAACTATTTCTTCTAAACAACAGGTACTACGTTCATTTTTTTGTGCAGTTTGTAGTAATTTGTGCATTTATTTTCCCATCATGATGTGTGGAACATTTAGTTAGCATATTTGGTTGAGATTTCGAAAAAATATACAGGGTGATGCAAAATTCATCTTTGTAGTACAGAAAGTATAAATTGGTTTTCAAAATGTGAAGAAAGTGCATATATTAACGAATGCCCTGTATGTACTTCTGAATGGCACAGTAACATATTCCTCTTTTATCATTCGTTAACCACAGTATGGTGTGTCAAAGCCACATATAATGGAATCGAATCTGTTTTATTTTGAAAAAACTAAAAAACAGAAACAAACGTTATAAGAGAAATTTTAACGTTTCTTCAAGGGCAAAGGACACTTATCGCAACAGGACAAAATGGAGGGGTTTCCTCTTCAATTTTAGCTTTCTTTCGTCAAGATATGTAAATAACTTTGGGAGATATGGCGAATAGTATGTAGTATATAGTAACAATGGATAACAATATAATATATATATAGAATGACATATGCTATATTGTTGAATAGTTGCCTAACAACATATATACCAAATAGGAGAGTTTTTTACAAAAAATTGAAGAAATTAGTGGTTGAAGCCATACATTTTCCAGTTACAACGAGTGTCACGTGGTCTCATCAGCCGTGAGAGGGTTAACTATTTCTTCTAAAGAAACAGGTACTACGTTCATTTTTTAGTGCAATTTGTAGTAATTTGTGCATTTATTTTCCCATGATGATGTGTAGAACATTTAGTTAGCATATTTGGTGTAGATTTGGAAAAAATATATATAGTGATGCAAAATTCAGCTTTGTAGTACAGAAAGTATAATTTGGTTTTCAAAATGTGAAGAAAGTGCATATATTAACGAATGTCCTGTATGTACTTCTGAATGGCACAGTAACATATTCCTCTTTTATCATTCGTTAACCACAGTATGGTGTGTCAAAGCCACATATAATGGAATCGAATCTGTTTTATTTTGAAAAAACAAAAAAACGGAAAAAACGTTACAAGAGGAATTTTAACCTTTCTTCAAGGGCAAAGGACCCTTATCGCAACAGGACAAAGTGGAGAGGTTTCCTCTTCAATTTTAGCTTTATTATGTCAAAATATGTAAATAAGTTTGGAAGATATGGCGAATAGTATGTAGTATATAGTAACAATGATTAATAATATAATATATATGTAGAATGACATATGATATATTGTTGAATAGTTGCCTAACAACAAATATATACCAAATAGGAAAGTTTTTTAAAAATTGAAGAAATTAGTGGTAGAAGCCTTACATTTTCCAGTTACAACGAGTGTCACGTGGTCTCATCAGCCGTGAGAGGGTTAACTATTTCTTCTAAAGCAACAGGTACTACGTTCATTTTTTTTGCAGTTTGTAGTAATTTGTGCATTTATTTTCTCATCAAGATGTGTAGAACATTTAGTTAGCATATTTGGTTGAGATTTCGAAAAAATATACAGGGTGATGCAACATTCATCTTTGTAGTACAGAAAGTAAAAATTGGTTTTCAAAATGTGAAGAAAGTGCATATATTAACGAATGCCCTGTATGTACTTCTGAATGGTACAGTAACATATTCCTCTTTTATCATTCGTTAACCACAGTATGGTGTGTGAAAAACATATAATGGAATCGAATCTGTTTTATTTTGAAAAAAACTAAAAAACAGAAACAAACGTTACAAGTGGAATTTTAACGTTTCTTCAAGGGCAAAGGACACTTATCGCAACACGACAAAATGGAGGGGTTTCCTCTTCAATTTTAGCTTTCTTTCGTCAAAATATGTAAATAACTTTGGGAGATATGGCGAATAGTATGTAGTATATAGTAACAATGGATAACAATATAATATATATGTAGAATGAAATATGCTATATTGTTGAATAGTTGCCTAACAACATATATATACCAAATAGGAGAGTTTTTTAAACAAAAATTGAAGAAATTAGTGGTTGAAGCCATACATTTTCCAGTTACAACGAGTGTCACGTGGTCTCATCAGCCGTGAGAGGGTTAACTATTTCTTCTAAAGAAACAGGTACTAGGTTCATTTTTTAGTGCAATTTGTAGTAATTTGTGCATTTATTTTCCCATCATGATGTGTAGAACATTTAGTTAGTATATTTGGTTGAGATTTGTAAAAAATATACAGGGTGATGCAAAATTCAGCTTTGTAGTACAGAAAGTTTAACTTGGTCTTCAAAATGTGAAGAAAGTGCATATATTAACGAATGCCCTGTATGTACTTCTGAATGGCACAGTAACATATTTCTCTTTTATCATTCGTTAACCATAGTATGGTGTGTCAAAGCCACATATAATGGAATCGAATCTGTTTTATTTTGAAAAAACTAAAAAAGAGAAACAAAGGTTATAAGAAGATTTTTAACGTTTGTTCAAGAACAAAGGACCTGTAACGACACCGTACAAAATGGATGGCTTTGCCCTTCAATTTGAGCTTTATTTCGTCAAAATATGTAAATAACTTTGGGAGATATGGCGAATAGTATGTAGTATATAGTAACAATGGATAACAATATAATATATATGTAGAATGACATATGCTATATTGTTGAATAGTTGCCTAACAACATATATGTACCAAATAGGAGAGTTTTTAAAAAAATTGAAGAAATTAGTGGTTGAAGCCATACATTTTCCAGTTACAACGAGTGTCACGTGGTCTCATCAGCCGTGAGAGGGTTAACTATTTCTTCTAAAGCAACAGGTACTACGTTCATTTTTTTGTGCAGTTTGTAGTAATTTGTGCATTTATTTTCCCATCATGATGTGTGGAACATTTAGTTAGCATATTTGGTTGAGATTTCGAAAAAATATACAGGGTGATGCAAAATTCATCTTTGTAGTACAGAAAGTATAAATTGGTTTTCAAAATGTGAAGAAAGTGCATATATTAACGAATGCCCTGTATGTACTTCTGAATGGCACAGTAACATATTCCTCTTTTATCATTCGTTAACCACAGTATGGTGTGTCAAAGCCACATATAATGGAATCGAATCTGTTTTATTTTGAAAAAAACTAAAAAACAGAAACAAACGTTATAAGAGAAATTTTAACGTTTCTTCAATGGCAAAGGACACTTATCGCAACAGGACAAAATGGAGGGGTTTCCTCTTCAATTTTAGCTTTCTTTCGTCAAGATATGTAAATAACTTTGGGAGATATGGCGAATAGTATGATGTATATAGTAACAATGGATAACAATACAATATATATATAGAATGACATATGCTGTATTGTTGAATAGTTGCCTAACAACATATATACCAAATAGGAGAGTTTTTTACAAAAAATTGAAGAAATTAGTGGTTGAAGCCATACATTTTCCAGTTACAACGAGTGTCACGTGGTCTCATCAGCCGTGAGAGGGTTAACTATTTCTTCTAAAGAAACAGGTACTACGTTCATTTTTTAGTGCAATTTGTAGTAATTTGTGCATTTATTTTCCCATGATGATGTGTAGAACATTTAGTTAGCATATTTGGTTGAGATTTGGAAAAAATATATATAGTGATGCAAAATTCAGCTTTGTAGTACAGAAAGTATAATTTGGTTTTCAAAATGTGAAGAAAGTGCATATATTAACGAATGTCCTGTATGTACTTCTGAATGGCACAGTAACATATTCCTCTTTTATCATTCGTTAACCACAGTATGGTGTGTCAAAGCCACATATAATGGAATCGAATCTGTTTTATTTTGAAAAAACAAAAAAACGGAAAAAACGTTACAAGAGGAATTTTTACGTTTCTTCAAGGGCAAAGGACCCTTATCGCAACAGGACAAAGTGGAGAGGTTTCCTCTTCAATTTTAGCTTTATTTTGTCAAAATATGTAAATAAGTTTGGAAGATATGGCGAATAGTATGTAGTATATAGTAACAATGATTAATAATATAATATATATGTAGAATGACATATGCTATATTGTTGAATAGTTGCCTAACAACAAATATATACCAAATAGGAAAGTTTTTTAAAAATTGAAGAAATTAGAGGTTGAAGCCTTACATTTTCCAGTTACAACGAGTGTCACGTGGTCTCATCAGCCGTGAGAGGGTTAACTATTTCTTCTAAAGCAACAGGTACTACGTTCATTTTTTAGTGCAGTTTGTAGTAATTTGTCCATTAGTTTCCCATGATGATGTGTAGAACATTTAGCATATTTGGTTGAGATTTGTAAAAAATATACAGGGTGATGCAAAATTCAGCTTTGTAGTACAGAAAGTTTAATTTGGTTTTCAAAATGTGAAGAAATTGCATATATTAACGAATGGCCTGTATGTACTTCTGAATGGCACAGTAACATATTCCTCTTTTATCATTCGTTAACCATAGTATGGTGTGTCAAAGCCACATATAATGGAATCGAATCTGTTTTATTTTGAAAAAACTAAAAAAGAGAAACAAACGTTAGAAGAGGAATTTTAACGTTTCTTCAAGGGCAAAGGACCTTTATCGCAACCGTACAAAATGGAGGGCTTTGCTCTTCAATTTCAGCCTTCTTTTGTCAAAATATGTAAATAACTTTGGGAGATATGGCGAATAGTATGTAGTATATAGTAACAATGGATAAGAATATAATATATATGTAGAATGACATATGCTATATTGTTGAATAGTTGCCTAACAACATATATGTACCAAATAGGAGAGTTTGTTAAAAAAAAATTGAAGAAATTAGTGGTTGAAGCCATACATTTTCCAGTTACAACGAGTGTCACGTGGTCTCATCAGCCGTGAGAGGGTTAACTATTTCTTCTAAAGCAACAGGTACTACGTTCATTTTTTTTGCAGTTTGTAGTCATTTGTGCATTTATTTTCCCATCATGATGTGTAGAACATTTAGTTAGCATATTTGGTTGAGATTTCGAAAAAATATACAGGGTGATGCAACATTCATCTTTGTAGTACAGAAAGTATAAATTGGTTTTCAAAATGTGAAGAAAGTGCATATATTAACGAATGCCCTGTATGTACTTCTGAATGGTACAGTAACATATTCCTCTTTTATCATTCGTTGACCGCAGTATGGTGTGTGAAAAACATATAATGGAATCGAATCTGTTTTATTTTGAAAAAAACTAAAAAACAGAAACAAACGTTACAAGTGGAATTTTAACGTTTCTTCAAGGGCAAAGGACACTTATCGCAACACGACAAAATGGAGGGGTTTCCTCTTCAATTTTCGCTTTCTTTCGTCAAAATATGTAGATAACTTTGGGAGATATGGCGAATAGTATGTAGTATATAGTAACAATGGATAACAATATAATATATATGTAGAATGAAATATGCTATATTGTTGAATAGTTGCCTAACAACATATATATATACCAAATAGGAGAGTTTTTTAAACAAAAATTGAAGAAATTAGTGGTTGAAGCCATACATTTTCCAGTTACAACGAGTGTCACGTGGTCTCATCAGCCGTGAGAGGGTTAACTATTTCTTCTAAAGAAACAGGTACTACGTTCATTTTTTAGTGCAATTTGTAGTAATTTGTGCATTTATTTTCCCACCATGATGTGTAGAACATTTAGTTAGTATATTTGGTTGAGATTTGTAAAAAATATACAGGGTGATGCAAAATTCAGTTTTGTAGTACAGAAAGTTTAACTTGGTTTTCAAAATGTGAAGAAAGTGCATATATTAACGAATGCCCTGTATGTACTTCTGAATGGCACAGTAACATATTTCTCTTTTATCATTCGTTAACCATAGTATGGTGTGTCAAAGCCACATATAATGGAATCGAATCTGTTTTATTTTGAAAAAACTAAAAAACAGAAACAAAGGTTATAAGAAGATTTTTAATGTTTCTTCAAGGACAAAGGACCTGTAACGACACCGTACAAAATGGATGGCTTTGCCCTTCAATTTGAGCTTTATTTCGTCAAAATATGTAAATAACTTTGGGAGATATGGCGAATAGTATGTAGTATATAGTAACAATGGATAACAATATAATATATATGTAGAATGAAATATGCTATATTGTTGAATAGTTGCCTAACAACATATATATATACCAAATAGGAGAGTTTTTTAAACAAAAATTGAAGAAATTAGTGGTTGAAGCCATACATTTTCCAGTTACAACGGGTGTCACGTGGTCTCATCAGCCGTGAGAGGGTTAACAATTTCTTCTAAAGAAACAGGTACTACGTTCATTTTTTAGTGCAATTTGTAGTAATTTGTGCATTTATTTTCCCATCATGATGTGTAGAACATTTAGTTAGTATATTTGGTTGAGATTTGTAAAAAATATACAGGGTGATGCAAAATTCAGTTTTGTAGTACAGAAAGTTTAACTTGGTTTTCAAAATGTGAAGAAAGTGCATATATTAACGAATGCCCTGTATGTACTTCTGAATGGCACAGTAACATATTTCTCTTTTATCATTCGTTAACCATAGTATGGTGTGTCAAAGCCACATATAATGGAATCGAATCTGTTTTATTTTGAAAAAACTAAAAAACAGAAACAAAGGTTATAAGAAGATTTTTAATGTTTCTTCAAGGACAAAGGACCTGTAACGACACCGTACAAAATGGATGGCTTTGCCCTTCAATTTGAGCTTTATTTCGTCATAATATGTAAATAACTTTGGGAGATATGGCGAATAGTATGTAGTATATAGTAACAATGGATAACAATACAATATATATATAGAATGACATATGCTGTATTGCTGAATAGTTGCCTAACAACATATATACCAAATAGGAGAGTTTTTTACAAAAAATTGAAGAAATTAGTGGTTGAAGCCATACATTTTCCAGTTACAACGAGTGTCACGTGGTCTCATCAGCCGTGAGAGGGTTAACTATTTCTTCTAAAGAAACAGGTACTACGTTCATTTTTTAGTGCAATTTGTAGTAATTTGTGCATTTATTTTCCCATGATGATGTGTAGAACATTTAGTTAGCATATTTGGTTGAGATTTGGAAAAAATATATATAGTCATGCAAAATTCAGCTTTGTAGTACAGAAAGTTTAATTTGGTTTTCAAAATGTGAAGAAAGTGCATATATTAACGAATGTCCTGTATGTACTTCTGAATGGCACAGTAACATATTCCTCTTTTATCATTCGTTAACCACAGTATGGTGTGTCAAAGCCACATATAATGGAATCGAATCTGTTTTATTTTGAAAAAACAAAAAAACGGAAAAAACGTTACAAGAGGAATTTTAACGTTTCTTCAAGGGCAAAGGACCCTTATCGCAACAGGTCAAAGTGGAGAGGTTTCCTCTTCAATTTTAGCTTTATTTTGTCAAAATATGTAAATAAGTTTGGAAGATATGGCGAATGGTATGTAGTATATAGTAACAATGATTAATAATATAATATATATGTAGAATGACATATGCTATATTGTTGAATAGTTGCCTAACAACATATATATACCAAATAGTAGAGTTTTTTTACAGAAAATTGAAGAAATTAGTGGTTGAAGCCATATATTTTCCAGTTAAACGAGTGTCACGTGGTCTCATCAGCCGTGAGAGGGTTAACTATTTCTTCTAAAGCAACAGGTACTACGTTCATTTTTTTGTGCAGTTTGTAGTAATTTGTGCATTTATTTTCCCATCATGATGTGTAGAACATTTATTTAGCATATTTGGTTGAGATTTGGAAAAAATATACAGGGTAATGCAAAATTCAGCTTTGCAGTACAGAAAGTATAAATTGGTTTTCAAAATGTGAAGAAAGTGCATATATTAACGAATGCCCTGTATGTACTTCTGAATGGCACAGTAACATATTCCTTCTTTTAACATTCGTTAACCACAGTATGGTGTGTCAAAGCCATATATAATGGAATCGAATCTGTTTTATTTTGAAAAAAACTAAAAAACAGGAACAAACGTTACAAGAGGAATTTTAACGTTTCTTCAAGGGCAAAGGACACTTATCGCAACAGGACAAAATGGAGGGGTTTCCTCTTCAATTTTAGCTTTATTTCGTCAAAATATGTAAATAACGTTGGGAGATATGGCGAATAGTATGTAGTATATAGTAACAATGAATAAGAATATAATATATATGTAGAATGACATATGCTATATTGTTGAATAGTTGCCTAACAACATATATATACCAAATAGGAGAGTTTTTTACAAAAAATTGAAGAAATTAGTGGTTGAAGCCATATATTTTCCAGTTACAACGAGTGTCACGTGGTCTCATCAGCCGTGAGAGGGTTAACTATTTCTTCTAAAGAAACAGGTACTACGTTCATTTTTTAGTGCAATTTGTAGTAATTTGTGCATTTATTTTCCCATGATGATGTGTAGAACATTTAGTTAGCATATTTGGTTGAGATTTCGAAAAAATGTACAGGGTGATGCAAAATTCATCTTTGTAGTACAGAAAGCATAAATTGGTTTTCAAAATGTGAAGAAAGTGCATATATTAACGAATGCCCTGTATGTACTTCTGAATGGCACAGTAACATATTCCTGTTTTATCATTCGTTAACCATAGTATGGTGTGTCAAAGCCACATATAATGGAATCGAATCTCTTTTATTTTGAAAAAACTAAAAAAGAGAAACAAACGTTAGAAGAGGAATTTTAACGTTTCTTCAAGGGCAAAGGACCTTTATCGCAACCGTACAAAATGGAGGGCTTTCCTCTTCAATTTGAGCTTTATTTCGTCAAAATATGTAAATAACTTTGGGAGATATGGCGAATAGTATGTAGTATATAGTAACAATGGATAAGAATATAATATATATGTAGAATGACATATGCTATATTGTTGAATAGTTGCCTAAAAACATATATGTACCAAATAGGAGAGTTTTTAAAAAAATTGAAGAAATTAGTGGTTGAAGCCATACATTTTCCAGTTACAACGAGTGTCACGTGGTCTCATCAGCCGTGAGAGGGTTAACTATTTCTTCTAAACAACAGGTACTACGTTCATTTTTTTGTGCAGTTTGTAGAAATTTGTGCATTTATTTTCCCATCATGATGTGTGGAACATTTAGTTAGCATATTTGGTTGAGATTTCGAAAAAATATACAGGGTGATGCAACATTCATCTTTGTAGTACAGAAAGTATAAATTGGTTTTCAAAATGTGAAGAAAGTGCATATATTAACGAAAGCCCTGTATGTACTTCTGAACGGTACAGTAACATATTCCTCTTTTATCATTCGTTAACCACAGTATGGTGTGTGAAAAACATATAATGGAATCGAATCTGATTTATTTTGAAAAAAACTAAAAAACAGAAACAAACGTTACAAGTGGAATTTTAACGTTTCTTCAAGGGCAAAGGACACTTATCGCAACACGACAAAATGGAGGGGTTTCCTCTTCAATTTGAGCTTTATTTTGTCAAAATATGTAAATAACTTTGGGAGATATGGCGAATAGTATGTAGTATATAGTAACAATGGATAAGAATATAATATATATGTAGAATGACATATGCTATATTGTTGAATAGTTGCCTAACAACATATATGTACCAAATAGGAGAGTTTGTTAAACAAAAATTGAAGAAATTAGTGGTTGAAGCCATACATTTTCCAGTTACAACGAGTGTCACGTGGTCTCATCAGCCGTGAGAGGGTTAACTATTTCTTCTAAAGAAACAGGTACTACGTTCATTTTTTAGTGCAATTTGTAGTAATTTGTGCATTTATTTTCCCATGATGATGTGTAGAACATTTAGTTAGCATATTTGGTTGAGATTTCGAAAAAATGTACAGGGTGATGCAAAATTCATCTTTGTAGTACAGAAAGCATAAATTGGTTTTCAAAATGTGAAGAAATTGCATATATTAACGAATGCCCTGTATGTACTTCTGAATGGCACAGTAAAATATTTCTCTTTTATCATTCGTTAACCATAGTATGGTGTGTCAAAGCCACATATAATGGAATCGAATCTGTTTTATTTTGAAAAAACTAAAAAAGAGAAACAAACTTTATAAGAGGATTTTTAATGTTTCTTCAAGGACAAAGGACCTGTAACGACACCGTACAAAATGGATAGGTTTGCCCTTCAATTTGAGTTTTATTTCGTCAAAATATGTAAATAACTTTGGGGAGATATGGCGAATAGTATGTAGTATATAGTAACAATGGATAACAATATAATATATATGTAGAATGACATATGCTATATTGTTGAATAGTTGCCTAACAACATATATATACCAAATAGAAGAGTTTTTTTACAAAAAATTGAAGAAATTAGTGGTTGAAGCCATATATTTTCCAGTTACAACGAGTGTCACGTGGTCTCATCAGCCGTGAGAGGGTTAACTATTTCTTCTAAAGCAACAGGTACTACGTTCATTTTTTTGTGCAGTTTGTAGTAATTTGTGCATTTATTTTCCCATCATGATGTGTAGAACATTTATTTAGCATATTTGGTTGAGATTTGGAAAAAATATACAGGGTGATGCAAAATTCAGCTTTGTAGTACAGAAAGTATAAATTGGTTTTCAAAATGTGAAGAAAGTGCATATATTAACGAATGCCCTGTATGTACTTCTGAATGGCACAGTAACATATTCCTTCTTTTATCATTCGTTAACCACAGTATGGTGTGTCAAAGCCATATATAATGGAATCGAATCTTTTTTATTTTGAAAAAAACTAAAAAACAGGAACAAACGTTACAAGAGGAATTTTAACGTTTCTTCAAGGACAAAGGACACTTATCGCAACAGGACAAAATGGAGGGGTTTCCTCTTCAATTTTAGCTTTATTTCGTCTAAATATGTAAATAACTTTGGGAGATATGGCGAATAGTATGTAGTATATAGTAACAATGGATAAGAATATAATATATATGTAGAATGACATATGCTATATTGTTGAATAGTTGCCTAACAACATATATAAACCAAATAGGAGAGCTTTTACAAAAAATTGAAGAAATTAGTGGTTGAAGCCATATATTTTCCAGTTACAACGAGTGTCACGTGGTCTCATCAGCCGTGAGAGGGTTAACTATTTCTTCTAAAGAAACAGGTACTACGTTCATTTTTTAGTGCAATTTGTAGTAATTTGTGCATTTATTTTCCCATGATGATGTGTAGAACATTTAGTTAGCATATTTGGTTGAGATTTCGAAAAAATGTACAGGGTGATGCAAAATTCATCTTTGTAGTACGGAAAGCATAAATTGGTTTTCAAAATGTGAAGAAAGTGCATATATTAACGAATGCCCTGTATGTACTTCTGAATGGCACAGTAACATATTCCTCTTTTATCATTCGTTAACCATAGTATGGTGTGTCAAAGCCACATATAATGGAATCGAATCTCTTTTATTTTGAAAAAACTAAAAAAGAGAAACAAACGTTAGAAGAGGAATTTTAACGTTTCTTCAAGGGCAAAGGACCTTTATCGTAACCGTACAAAATGGAGGGCTTTCCATTTCAATTTGAGCTTTATTTCGTCAAAATATGTAAATAACTTTGGGAGATATGGCGAATAGTATGTAGTATATAGTAACAATGGATAAGAATATAATATATATGTAGAATGACATATGCTATATTGTTGAATAGTTGCCTAAAAACATATATGTACCAAATAGGAGAGTTTTTAAAAAAATTGAAGAAATTAGTGGTTGAAGCCATACATTTTCCAGTTACAACGAGTGTCACGTGGTCTCATCAGCCGTGAGAGGGTTAACTATTTCTTCTAAACAACAGGTACTACGTTCATTTTTTTGTGCAGTTTGTAGTAATTTGTGCATTTATTTTCCCATCATGATGTGTGGAACATTTAGTTAGCATATTTGGTTGAGATTTCGAAAAAATATACAGGGTGATGCAACATTCATCTTTGTAGTACAGAAAGTATAAATTGGTTTTCAAAATGTGAAGAAAGTGCATATATTAACGAATGCCCTGTATGTCCTTCTGAACGGTACAGTAACATATTCCTCTTTTATCATTCGTTAACCACAGTATGGTGTGTGAAAAACATATAATGGAATCGAATCTGATTTATTTTGAAAAAAACTAAAAAACAGAAACAAACGTTACAAGTGGAATTTTAACGTTTCTTCAAGGGCAAAGGACACTTATCGCAACACGACAAAATGGAGGGGTTTCCTCTTCAATTTGAGCTTTATTTTGTCAAAATATGTAAATAACTTTGGGAGATATGGCGAATAGTATGTAGTATATAGTAACAATGGATAAGAATATAATATATATGTAGAATGACATATGCTATATTGTTGAATAGTTGCCTAACAACATATATGTACCAAATAGGAGAGTTTGTTAAACAAAAATTGAAGAAATTAGTGGTTGAAGCCATACATTTTCCAGTTACAACGAGTGTCACGTGGTCTCATCAGCCGTGAGAGGGTTAACTATTTCTTCTAAAGAAACTGGTACTACGTTCATTTTTTAGTGCAATTTGTAGTAATTTGTGCATTTATTTTCCCATGATGATGTGTAGAACATTTAGTTAGCATATTTGGTTGAGATTTCGAAAAAATGTACAGGGTGATGCAAAATTCATCTTTGTAGTACAGAAAGCATAAATTGGTTTTCAAAATGTGAAGAAATTGCATATATTAACGAATGCCCTGTATGTACTTCTGAATGGCACAGTAAAATATTTCTCTTTTATCATTCGTTAACCATAGTATGGTGTGTCAAAGCCACATATAATGGAATCGAATCTGTTTTATTTTGAAAAAACTAAAAAAGAGAAACAAACTTTATAAGAGGATTTTTAATGTTTCTTCAAGGACAAAGGACCTGTAACGACACCGTACAAAATGGATAGGTTTGCCCTTCAATTTGAGTTTTATTTCGTCAAAATATGTAAATAACTTTGGGGAGATATGGCGAATAGTATGTAGTATATAGTAACAATGGATAACAATATAATATATATGTAGAATGACATATGCTATATTGTTGAATAGTTGCCTAACAACATATATATACCAAATAGGAGAGTTTTTTTACAAAAAATTGAAGAAATTAGTGGTTGAAGCCATATATTTTCCAGTTACAACGAGTGTCACGTGGTCTCATCAGCCGTGAGAGGGTTAACTATTTCTTCTAAAGCAACAGGTACTACGTTCATTTTTTTTGTGCAGTTTGTAGTAATTTGTGCATTTATTTTCCCATCATGATGTGTAGAACATTTATTTAGCATATTTGGTTGAGATTTGGAAAAAATATACAGGGTGATGCAAAATTCAGCTTTGTAGTACAGAAAGTATAAATTGGTTTTCAAAATGTGAAGAAAGTGCATATATTAACGAATGCCCTGTATGTACTTCTGAATGGCACAGTAACATATTCCTTCTTTTATCATTCGTTAACCACAGTATGGTGTGTCAAAGCCATATATAATGGAATCGAATCTTTTTTATTTTGAAAAAAACTAAAAAACAGGAACAAACGTTACAAGAGGAATTTTAACGTTTCTTCAAGGACAAAGGACACTTATCGCAACAGGACAAAATGGAGGGGTTTCCTCTTCAATTTTAGCTTTATTTCGTCTAAATATGTAAATAACTTTGGGAGATATGGCGAATAGTATGTAGTATATAGTAACAATGGATAAGAATATAATATATATGTAGAATGACATATGCTATATTGTTGAATAGTTGCCTAACAACATATATATACCACATAGGAGAGTTTTTTACAAAAAATTGAAGAAATTAGTGGTTGAAGCCATATATTTTAAAGTTACAACGAGTGTCACGTGGTCTCATCAGCCGTGAGAGGGTTAACTATTTCTTCTAAAGAAACAGGTACTACGTTCATTTTTTAGTGCAATTTGTAGTAATTTGTGCATTTATTTTCCCATGATGATGTGTAGAACATTTAGTTAGCATATTTGGTTGAGATTTCGAAAAAATGTACAGGGTGATGCAAAATTCATCTTTGTAGTACGGAAAGCATAAATTGGTTTTCAAAATGTGAAGAAAGTGCATATATTAACGAATGCCCTGTATGTACTTCTGAATGGCACAGTAACATATTCCTCTTTTATCATTCGTTAACCATAGTATGGTGTGTCAAAGCCACATATAATGGAATCGAATCTCTTTTATTTTGAAAAAACTAAAAAAGAGAAACAAACGTTAGAAGAGGAATTTTAACGTTTCTTCAAGGGCAAAGGACCTTTATCGTAACCGTACAAAATGGAGGGCTTTCCATTTCAATTTGAGCTTTATTTCGTCAAAATATGTAAATAACTTTGGGAGATATGGCGAATAGTATGTAGTATATAGTAACAATGGATAAGAATATAATATATATGTAGAATGACATATGCTATATTGTTGAATAGTTGCCTAAAAACATATATGTACCAAATAGGAGAGTTTTTTAAAAAATTGAAGAAATTAGTGGTTGAAGCCATACATTTTCCAGTTACAACGAGTGTCACGTGGTCTCATCAGCCGTGAGAGGGTTAACTATTTCTTCTAAACAACAGGTACTACGTTCATTTTTTTGTGCAGTTTGTAGTAATTTGTGCATTTATTTTCCCATCATGATGTGTGGAACATTTAGTTAGCATATTTGGTTGAGATTTCGAAAAAATATACAGGGTGATGCAACATTCATCTTTGTAGTACAGAAAGTATAAATTGGTTTTCAAAATGTGAAGAAAGTGCATATATTAACGAATGCCCTGTATGTCCTTCTGAACGGTACAGTAACATATTCCTCTTTTATCATTCGTTAACCACAGTATGGTGTGTGAAAAACATATAATGGAATCGAATCTGTTTTATTTTGAAAAAAACTAAAAAACAGAAACAAATGTTACAGGTGGAATTTTAACGTTTCTTCAAGGGCAAAGGACACTTATCGCAACACGAAAAAATGGAGGGGTTTCCTCTTCAATTTTAGCTTTCTTTCGTCAAAATATGTAAATAACTTTGGGAGATATGGCGAATAGTATGTAGTATATAGTAACAATGGATAACAATATAATATATATGTAGAATGAAATATGCTATATTGTTGAATAGTTGCCTAACAACATATATATACCAAATACGAGAGATTTTTAAACAAAAATTGAAGAAATTAGTGGTTGAAGCCATACATTTTCCAGTTAAACGAGTGTCACGTGGTCTCATCAGCCGTGAGAGGGTTAACTATTTCTTCTAAAGAAACAGGTACTACGTTCCTTTTTTAGGGCAATTTGTAGTAATTTGTGCATTTATTTTCCCATGATGATGTGTAGAACATTTAGTTAGCATATTTGGTTGAGATTTCGAAAAAATATATATAGTGATGCAAAATTCAGCTTTGTAGTACAGAAAGTATAATTTGGTTTTCAAAATGTGAAGAAAGTGCATATATTAACGAATGTCCTGTATGTACTTCTGAATGGCACAGTAACATATTCCTCTTTTATCATTCGTTAACCATAGTATGGTGTGTCAAAGCCACATATAATGGAATCGAATCTGTTTTATTTTGAAAAAACAAAAAAACGGAAAAAACGTTACAAGAAAAATTTTAACGTTTCTTCAAGGGCAAAGGACCCTTATCGCAACAGGACAAAGTGGAGATGTTTTCTCTTCAATTTTAGCTTTATTTTGTCAAAATATGTAAATAAGTTTGGAAGATATGGCGAATAGTATGTAGTATATAGTAACAATGATTAATAATATAATATATATGTAAAATGACATATGCTATATTGTTGAAAAGTTGCCTAACAACAAATATATACCAAATAGGAAAGTTTTTTAAAAATTGAAGAAATTAGTGGTTGAAGCCTTACATTTTCCAGTTACAACGAGTGTCACGTGGTCTCATCAGCCGTGAGAGGGTTAACTATTTCTTCTAAAGAAACAGGTACTACGTTCATTTTTTAGTGCAATTTGTAGTAATTTGTGCATTTATTTTCCCATGATGATGTGTAGAACATTTAGTTAGCATATTTGGTTGAGATTTCGAAAAAATGTACAGGGTGATGCAAAATTCATGTTTGTAGTACAGAAAGCATAAATTGGTTTTCAAAATGTGAAGAAAGTGCATATATTAACGAATGCCCTGTATGTACTTCTGAATGGCACAGTAACATATTCCTCTTTTATCATTCGTTAACCATAGTATGGTGTGTCAACGTCACATATAATGGAATCGAATCTCTTTTATTTTGAAAAAACTAAAAAAGAGAAACAAACGTTAGAAGAGGAATTTTAACGTTTTTTCAAGGGCAAAGGACCTTTATCGCAACCGTACAAAATGGAGGGCTTTCCTCTTCAATTTGAGCTTTATTTTGTCAAAATATGTAAATAACTTTGGGAGATATGGCGAATAGTATGTAGTATATAGTAACAATGGATAAGAATATAATATATATGTAGAATGACATATGCTATATTGTTGAATAGTTGCCTAAAAACATATATGTACCAAATAGGAGAGTTTTTAAAAAAATTGAAGAAATTAGTGGTTGAAGCCATACATTTTCCAGTTACAACGAGTGTCACGTGGTCTCATCAGCCGTGAGAGGGTTAACTATTTCTTCTAAACAACAGGTACTACGTTCATTTTTTTGTGCAGTTTGTAGTAATTTGTGCATTTATTTTCCCATCATGATGTGTGGAACATTTAGTTAGCATATTTGGTTGAGATTTCGAAAAAATATACAGGGTGATGCAACATTCATCTTTGTAGTACAGAAAGTATAAATTGGTTTTCAAAATGTGAAGAAAGTGCATATATTAACGAATGCCCTGTATGTCCTTCTGAACGGTACAGTAACATATTCCTCTTTTATCATTCGTTAACCACAGTATGGTGTGTGAAAAACATATAATGGAATCGAATCTGATTTATTTTGAAAAAAACTAAAAAACAGAAACAAACGTTACAAGTGGAATTTTAACGTTTCTTCAAGGGCAAAGGACACTTATCGCAACACGACAAAATGGAGGGGTTTCCTCTTCAATTTGAGCTTTATTTTGTCAAAATATGTAAATAACTTTGGGAGATATGGCGAATAGTATGTAGTATATAGTAACAATGGATAAGAATATAATATATATGTAGAATGACATATGCTATATTGTTGAATAGTTGCCTAACAACATATATGTACCAAATAGGAGAGTTTGTTAAACAAAAATTGAAGAAATTAGTGGTTGAAGCCATACATTTTCCAGTTACAACGAGTGTCACGTGGTCTCATCAGCCGTGAGAGGGTTAACTATTTCTTCTAAAGAAACAGGTACTACGTTCATTTTTTAGTGCAATTTGTAGTAATTTGTGCATTTATTTTCCCATGATGATGTGTAGAACATTTAGTTAGCATATTTGGTTGAGATTTCGAAAAAATGTACAGGGTGATGCAAAATTCATCTTTGTAGTACAGAAAGCATAAATTGGTTTTCAAAATGTGAAGAAATTGCATATATTAACGAATGCCCTGTATGTACTTCTGAATGGCACAGTAAAATATTTCTCTTTTATCATTCGTTAACCATAGTATGGTGTGTCAAAGCCACATATAATGGAATCGAATCTGTTTTATTTTGAAAAAACTAAAAAAGAGAAACAAACTTTATAAGAGGATTTTTAATGTTTCTTCAAGGACAAAGGACCTGTAACGACACCGTACAAAATGGATAGGTTTGCCCTTCAATTTGAGTTTTATTTCGTCAAAATATGTAAATAACTTTGGGGAGATATGGCGAATAGTATGTAGTATATAGTAACAATGGATAACAATATAATATATATGTAGAATGACATATGCTATATTGTTGAATAGTTGCCTAACAACATATATATACCAAATAGGAGAGTTTTTTTACAAAAAATTGAAGAAATTAGTGGTTGAAGCCATATATTTTCCAGTTACAACGAGTGTCACGTGGTCTCATCAGCCGTGAGAGGGTTAACTATTTCTTCTAAAGCAACAGGTACTACGTTCATTTTTTTGTGCAGTTTGTAGTAATTTGTGCATTTATTTTCCCATCATGATGTGTAGAACATTTATTTAGCATATTTGGTTGAGATTTGGAAAAAATATACAGGGTGATGCAAAATTCAGCTTTGTAGTACAGAAAGTATAAATTGGTTTTCAAAATGTGAAGAAAGTGCATATATTAACGAATGCCCTGTATGTACTTCTGAATGGCACAGTAACATATTCCTTCTTTTATCATTCGTTAACCACAGTATGGTGTGTCAAAGCCATATATAATGGAATCGAATCTTTTTTATTTTGAAAAAAACTAAAAAACAGGAACAAACGTTACAAGAGGAATTTTAACGTTTCTTCAAGGACAAAGGACACTTATCGCAACAGGACAAAATGGAGGGGTTTCCTCTTCAATTTTAGCTTTATTTCGTCTAAATATGTAAATAACTTTGGGAGATATGGCGAATAGTATGTAGTATATAGTAACAATGGATAAGAATATAATATATATGTAGAATGACATATGCTATATTGTTGAATAGTTGCCTAACAACATATATATACCAAATAGGAGAGTTTTTTACAAAAAATTGAAGAAATTAGTGGTTGAAGCCATATATTTTAAAGTTACAACGAGTGTCACGTGGTCTCATCAGCCGTGAGAGGGTTAACTATTTCTTCTAAAGAAACAGGTACTACGTTCATTTTTTAGTGCAATTTGTAGTAATTTGTGCATTTATTTTCCCATGATGATGTGTAGAACATTTAGTTAGCATATTTGGTTGAGATTTCGAAAAAATGTACAGGGTGATGCAACATTCATCTTTGTAGTACGGAAAGCATAAATTGGTTTTCAAAATGTGAAGAAAGTGCATATATTAACGAATGCCCTGTATGTACTTCTGAATGGCACAGTAACATATTCCTCTTTTATCATTCGTTAACCATAGTATGGTGTGTCAAAGCCACATATAATGGAATCGAATCTCTTTTATTTTGAAAAAACTAAAAAAGAGAAACAAACGTTAGAAGAGGAATTTTAACGTTTCTTCAAGGGCAAAGGACCTTTATCGTAACCGTACAAAATGGAGGGCTTTCCATTTCAATTTGAGCTTTATTTCGTCAAAATATGTAAATAACTTTGGGAGATATGGCGAATAGTATGTAGTATATAGTAACAATGGATAAGAATATAATATATATGTAGAATGACATATGCTATATTGTTGAATAGTTGCCTAAAAGCATATATGTACCAAATAGGAGAGTTTTTTAAAAAATTGAAGAAATTAGTGGTTGAAGCCATACATTTTCCAGTTACAACGAGTGTCACGTGGTCTCATCAGCCGTGAGAGGGTTAACTATTTCTTCTAAACAACAGGTACTACGTTCATTTTTTTGTGCAGTTTGTAGTAATTTGTGCATTTATTTTCCCATCATGATGTGTGGAACATTTAGTTAGTATATTTGGTTGAGATTTCGAAAAAATATACAGGGTGATGCAACATTCATCTTTGTAGTACAGAAAGTATAAATTGGTTTTCAAAATGTGAAGAAAGTGCATATATTAACGAATGCCCTGTATGTCCTTCTGAACGGTACAGTAACATATTCCTCTTTTATCATTCGTTAACCACAGTATGGTGTGTGAAAAACATATAATGGAATCGAATCTGTTTTATTTTGAAAAAAACTAAAAAACAGAAACAAATGTTACAGGTGGAATTTTAACGTTTCTTCAAGGGCAAAGGACACTTATCGCAACACGAAAAAATGGAGGGGTTTCCTCTTCAATTTTAGCTTTCTTTCGTCAAAATATGTAAATAACTTTGGGAGATATGGCGAATAGTATGTAGTATATAGTAACAATGGATAACAATATAATATATATGTAGAATGAAATATGCTATATTGTTGAATAGTTGCCTAACAACATATATATACCAAATACGAGAGTTTTTTAAACAAAAATTGAAGAAATTAGTGGTTGAAGCCATACATTTTCCAGTTAAACGAGTGTCACGTGGTCTCATCAGCCGTGAGAGGGTTAACTATTTCTTCTAAAGAAACAGGTACTACGTTCCTTTTTTAGGGCAATTTGTAGTAATTTGTGCATTTATTTTCCCATGATGATGTGTAGAACATTTAGTTAGCATATTTGGTTGAGATTTCGAAAAAATATATATAGTGATGCAAAATTCAGCTTTGTAGTACAGAAAGTATAATTTGGTTTTCAAAATGTGAAGAAAGTGCATATATTAACGAATGTCCTGTATGTACTTCTGAATGGCACAGTAACATATTCCTCTTTTATCATTCGTTAACCATAGTATGGTGTGTCAAAGCCACATATAATGGAATCGAATCTGTTTTATTTTGAAAAAACAAAAAAACGGAAAAAACGTTACAAGAAAAATTTTAACGTTTCTTCAAGGGCAAAGGACCCTTATCGCAACAGGACAAAGTGGAGATGTTTTCTCTTCAATTTTAGCTTTATTTTGTCAAAATATGTAAATAAGTTTGGAAGATATGGCGAATAGTATGTAGTATATAGTAACAATGATTAATAATATAATATATATGTAAAATGACATATGCTATATTGTTGAAAAGTTGCCTAACAACAAATATATACCAAATAGGAAAGTTTTTTAAAAATTGAAGAAATTAGTGGTTGAAGCCTTACATTTTCCAGTTACAACGAGTGTCACGTGGTCTCATCAGCCGTGAGAGGGTTAACTATTTCTTCTAAAGAAACAGGTACTACGTTCATTTTTTAGTGCAATTTGTAGTAATTTGTGCATTTATTTTCCCATGATGATGTGTAGAACATTTAGTTAGCATATTTGGTTGAGATTTCGAAAAAATGTACAGGGTGATGCAAAATTCATGTTTGTAGTACAGAAAGCATAAATTGGTTTTCAAAATGTGAAGAAAGTGCATATATTAACGAATGCCCTGTATGTACTTCTGAATGGCACAGTAACATATTCCTCTTTTATCATTCGTTAACCATAGTATGGTGTGTCAACGTCACATATAATGGAATCGAATCTCTTTTATTTTGAAAAAACTAAAAAAGAGAAACAAACGTTAGAAGAGGAATTTTAACGTTTTTTCAAGGGCAAAGGACCTTTATCGCAACCGTACAAAATGGAGGGCTTTCCTCTTCAATTTGAGCTTTATTTCGTCAAAATATGTAAATAACTTTGGGAGATATGGCGAATAGTATGTAGTATATAGTAACAATTCATAAGAATATAATATATATGTAGAATGACATATGCTATATTGTTGAATAGTTGCCTAACAACATATATGTACCAAATAGGAGAGTTTTTAAAAAAATTGAAGAAATTAGTGGTTGAAGCCATACATTTTCCAGTTACAACGAGTGTCACGTGGTCTCATCAGCCGTGAGAGGGTTAATTATTTCTTCTAAACAACAGGTACTACGTTCATTTTTTTGTGCAGTTTGTAGTAATTTGTGCATTTATTTTCCCATCATGATGTGTGGAACATTTAGTTAGCATATTTGGTTGAGATTTCGAAAAAATATACAGGGTGATGCAAAATTCATCTTTGTAGTACAGAAAGTATAAATTGGTTTTAAAAATGTGAAGAAAGTGCATATATTAACGAATGCCCTGTATGTACTTCTGAATGGCACAGTAACATATTCCTCTTTTATCATTCGTTAACCACAGTATGGTGTGTCAAAGCCACATATAATGGAATCGAATCTGTTTTATTTTGAAAAAACTAAAAAACAGAAACAAACGTTATAAGAGAAATTTTAACGTTTCTTCAAGGGCAAAGGACACTTATCGCAACAGGACAAAATGGAGGGGTTTCCTCTTCAATTTTAGCTTTCTTTCGTCAAGATATGTAAATAACTTTGGGAGATATGGCGAATAGTATGTAGTATATAGTAACAATGGATAACAATATAATATATATATAGAATGACATATGCTATATTGTTGAATAGTTGCCTAACAACATATATATACCAAATAGGAGAGTTTTTTTACAAAAAATTGAAGAAATTAGTGGTTGAAGCCATATATTTTCCAGTTACAACGAGTGTCACGTGGTCTCATCAGCCGTGAGAGGGTTAACTATTTCTTCTAAAGCAACAGGTACTACGTTCATTTTTTTGTGCAGTTTGTAGTAATTTGTGCATTTATTTTCCCATCATGATGTGTAGAACATTTAGTTAGCATATTTGGTTGAGATTTGGAAAAAATATACAGGGTGATGCAAAATTCAGCTTTGTAGTACAGAAAGTATAAATTGGTTTTCAAAATGTGAAGAAAGTGCATATATTAACGAATGCCCTGTATGTACTTCTGAATGGCACAGTAACATATTCCTTCTTTTATCATTCGTTAACCACAGTATGGTGTGTCAAAGCCATATATAATGGAATCGAATCTTTTTTATTTTGAAAAAAACTAAAAAACAGGAACAAACGTTACAAGAGGAATTTTAACGTTTCTTCAAGGACAAAGGACACTTATCGCAACAGGACAAAATGGAGGGGTTTCCTCTTCAATTTTAGCTTTCTTTCGTCAAAATATGTAAATAACTTTGGGAGATATGGCGAATAGTATGTAGTATATAGTAACAATGGATAAGAATATAATATATATGTAGAATGACATATGCTATATTGTTGAATAGTTGCCTAACAACATATATATACCAAATAGGAGAGTTTTTTACAAAAAATTGAAGAAATTAGTGGTTGAAGCCATATATTTTCCAGTTACAACGAGTGTCACGTGGTCTCATCAGCCGTGAGAGGGTTAACTATTTCTTCTAAAGGAACAGGTACTACGTTCATTTTTTTGTGCAGTTTGTAGTAATTTGTGCATTTATTTTCCCATCATGATGTGTAGAACATTTAGTTAGCATATTTGGTTGAGATTTCGAAAAAATGTACAGGGTGATGCAAAATTCATCTTTGTAGTACGGAAAGCATAAATTGGTTTTCAAAATGTGAAGAAAGTGCATATATTAACGAATGCCCTGTATGTACTTCTGAATGGCACAGTAACATATTCCTCTTTTATCATTCGTTAACCATAGTATGGTGTGTCAAAGCCACATATAATGGAATCGAATCTCTTTTATTTTGAAAAAACTAAAAAAGAGAAATAAACGTTAGAAGAGGAATTTTAACGTTTCTTCAAGGGCAAAGGACCTTTATCGTAACCGTACAAAATGGAGGGCTTTCCATTTCAATTTGAGCTTTGTTTCGTCAAAATATGTAAATAACTTTGGGAGATATGGCGAATAGTATGTAGTATATAGTAACAATGGATAAGAATATAATATATATGTAGAATGACATATGCTATATTGTTGAATAGTTGCCTAAAAACATATATGTACCAAATAGGAGAGTTTTTAAAAGAATTGAAGAAATTAGTGGTTGAAGCCATACATTTTCCAGTTACAACGAGTGTCACGTGGTCTCATCAGCCGTGAGAGGGTTAACTATTTCTTCTAAACAACAGGTACTACGTTCATTTTTTTGTGCAGTTTGTAGTAATTTGTGCATTTATTTTCCCATCATGATGTGTGGAACATTTAGTTAGCATATTTGGTTGAGATTTCGAAAAAATATACAGGGTGATGCAACATTCATCTTTGTAGTACAGAAAGTATAAATTGGTTTTCAAAATGTGAAGAAAGTGCATATATTAACGAATGCCCTGTATGTCCTTCTGAACGGTACAGTAACATATTCCTCTTTTATCATTCGTTAACCACAGTATGGTGTGTGAAAAACATATAATGGAATCGAATCTGTTTTATTTTGAAAAAAACTAAAAAACAGAAACAAATGTTACAGGTGGAATTTTAACGTTTCTTCAAGGGCAAAGGACACTTATCGCAACACGAAAAAATGGAGGGGTTTCCTCTTCAATTTTAGCTTTCTTTCGTCAAAATATGTAAATAACTTTGGGAGATATGGCGAATAGTATGTAGTATATAGTAACAATGGATAACAATATAATATATATGTAGAATGAAATATGCTATATTGTTGAATAGTTGCCTAACAACATATATATACCAAATACGAGAGTTTTTTAAACAAAAATTGAAGAAATTAGTGGTTGAAGCCATACATTTTCCAGTTAAACGAGTGTCACGTGGTCTCATCAGCCGTGAGAGGGTTAACTATTTCTTCTAAAGAAACAGGTACTACGTTCCTTTTTTAGTGCAATTTGTAGTAATTTGTGCATTTATTTTCCCATGATGATGTGTAGAACATTTAGTTAGCATATTTGGTTGAGATTTGGAAAAAATATATATAGTGATGCAAAATTCAGCTTTGTAGTACAGAAAGTATAATTTGGTTTTCAAAATGTGAAGAAAGTGCATATATTAACGAATGTCCTGTATGTACTTCTGAATGGCACAGTAACATATTCCTCTTTTATCATTCGTTAACCATAGTATGGTGTGTCAAAGCCACATATAATGGAATCGAATCTGTTTTATTTTGAAAAAACAAAAAAACGGAAAAAACGTTACAAGAAAAATTTTAACGTTTCTTCAAGGGCAAAGGACCCTTATCGCAACAGGACAAAGTGGAGATGTTTTCTCTTCAATTTTAGCTTTATTTTGTCAAAATATGTAAATAAGTTTGGAAGATATGGCGAATAGTATGTAGTATATAGTAACAATGATTAATAATATAATATATATGTAAAATGACATATGCTATATTGTTGAAAAGTTGCCTAACAACAAATATATACCAAATAGGAAAGTTTTTTAAAAATTGAAGAAATTAGTGGTTGAAGCCTTACATTTTCCAGTTACAACGAGTGTCACGTGGTCTCATCAGCCGTGAGAGGGTTAACTATTTCTTCTAAAGAAACAGGTACTACGTTCATTTTTTAGTGCAATTTGTAGTAATTTGTGCATTTATTTTCCCATGATGATGTGTAGAACATTTAGTTAGCATATTTGGTTGAGATTTTGAAAAAATGTACAGGGTGATGCAAAATTCATGTTTGTAGTACAGAAAGCATAAATTGGTTTTCAAAATGTGAAGAAAGTGCATATATTAACGAATGCCCTGTATGTACTTCTGAATGGCACAGTAACATATTCCTCTTTTATCATTCGTTAACCATAGTATGGTGTGTCAACGTCACATATAATGGAATCGAATCTGTTTTATTTTGAAAAAACTAAAAAAGAGAAACAAACATTAGAAGAGGAATTTTAACGTTTCTTCAAGGGCAAAGGACCTTTATCGCAACCGTACAAAATGGAGGGCTTTCCTCTTCAATTTGAGCTTTATTTCGTCAAAATATGTAAATAACTTTGGGAGATATGGCGAATAGTATGTAGTATATAGTAACAATGGATAAGAATATAATATATATGTAGAATGACATATGCTATATTGTTGAATAGTTGCCTAACAACATATATGTACCAAATAGGAGAGTTTTTAAAAAAATTGAAGAAATTAGTGGTTGAAGCCATACATTTTCCAGTTACAACGAGTGTCACGTGGTCTCATCAGCCGTGAGAGGGTTAATTATTTCTTCTAAACAACAGGTACTACGTTCATTTTTTTGTGCAGTTTGTAGTAATTTGTGCATTTATTTTCCCATCATGATGTGTGGAACATTTAGTTAGCATATTTGGTTGAGATTTCGAAAAAATATACAGGGTGATGCAAAATTCATCTTTGTAGTACAGAAAGTATAAATTGGTTTTAAAAATGTGAAGAAAGTGCATATATTAACGAATGCCCTGTATGTACTTCTGAATGGCACAGTAACATATTCCTCTTTTATCATTCGTTAACCACAGTATGGTGTGTCAAAGCCACATATAATGGAATCGAATCTGTTTTATTTTGAAAAAACTAAAAAACAGAAACAAACGTTATAAGAGAAATTTTAACGTTTCTTCAAGGGCAAAGGACACTTATCGCAACAGGACAAAATGGAGGGGTTTCCTCTTCAATTTTAGCTTTCTTTCGTCAAGATATGTAAATAACTTTGGGAGATATGGCGAATAGTATGTAGTATATAGTAACAATGGATAACAATATAATATATATATAGAATGACATATGCTATATTGTTGAATAGTTGCCTAACAACATATATATACCAAATAGGAAAGTTTTTTAAAAATTGAAGAAATTAGTGGTTGAAGCCATACATTTTCCAGTTACAACGAGTGTCACGTGGTCTTATCAGCCGTGAGAGGGTTAACTATTTCTTCTAAAGCAAAAGGTACTACGTTCATTTTTTAGTGCAGTTTGTAGTAATTTGTGCATTAGTTTCCCATGATGATGTGTAGAAAATTTAGTTAGCATATTTGGTTGAGATTTGGAAAAAATATATATAGTGATGCAAAATTCAGCTTTGTAGTACAGAAAGTATAATTTGGTTTTCAAAATGTGAAGAAAGTGCATATATTAACGAATGTCCTGTATGTACTTCTGAATGGCACAGTAACATATTCCTCTTTTATCATTCGTTAACCACAGTATGGTGTGTCAAAGCCACATATAATGGAATCGAATCTGTTTTATTTTGAAAAAACAAAAAAACGGAAAAAACGTTACAAGAGGAATTTTAACCTTTCTTCAAGGGCAAAGGACCCTTATCGCAACAGGACAAAGTGGAGAGGTTTCCTCTTCAATTTTAGCTTTATTTTGTCAAAATATGTAAATAAGTTTGGAAGATATGGCGAATAGTATGTAGTATATAGTAACAATGATTAATAATATAATATATATGTAGAATGACATATGATATATTGTTGAATAGTTGCCTAACAACAAATATATACCAAATAGGAAAGTTTTTTAAAAATTGAAGAAATTAGTGGTTGAAGCCTTATATTTTCCAGTTACAACGAGTGTCACGTGGTCTCATCAGCCGTGAGAGGGTTAACTATTTCTTCTAAAGCAACAGGTACTACGTTCATTTTTTTTGCAGTTTGTAGTAATTTGTGCATTTATTTTCCCATCATGATGTGTAGAACATTTAGTTAGCATATTTGGTTGAGATTTCGAAAAAATATACAGGGTGATGCAACATTCATCTTTGTAGTACAGAAAGTATAAATTGGTTTTCAAAATGTGAAGAAAGTGCATATATTAACGAATGCCCTGTATGTACTTCTGAATGGTACAGTAACATATTCCTCTTTTATCATTCGTTAACCACAGTATGGTGTGTGAAAAACATATAATGGAATCGAATGTTTTATTTTGAAAAAAACTAAAAAACAGAAACAAACGTTACAAGTGGAATTTTAACGTTTCTTCAAGGGCAAAGGACACTTATCGCAACACGACAAAATGGAGGGGTTTCCTCTTCAATTTTAGCTTTCTTTCGTCAAAATATGTAAATAACTTTGGGAGATATGGCGAATAGTATGTAGTATATAGTAACAATGGATAACAATATAATATATATGTAGAATGACATATGCTATATTGTTGAATAGTTGCCTAACAACATATATGTACCAAATAGGAGAGTTTTTAAAAAAATTGAAGAAATTAGTGGTTGAAGCCATACATTTTCCAGTTACAACGAGTGTCACGTGGTCTCATCAGCCGTGAGAGGGTTAACTATTTCTTCTAAAGCAACAGGTACAACGTTAATTCTTAATGCAGTTTGTAGTAATTTGTGCATTAGTTTCCCATGATGATGTGTAGAACATTTAGTTAGCATATTTGGTTTAGATTTGGAAAAAATATACAGGGTGCTGCAAAATTCAGCTTTGTAGTACAGAAGGTATAAATTGGTTTTCAAAATGTGAAGAAAGTGCATATAATAACGAATGCCCTGTATGTACTTCTGAATGGCACAGTAACATATTCCTTTTTTATCATTCGTTAACCACAGTATGGTGTGTCAAAGCCACATATAATGGAATCGAATCTGTTTTATTTTGAAAAAAACTAAAAAACAGGAACAAACGTTATAAGAGAAATTTTATTGTTTCTTCAAGGGCAAAGGACACTTATCGCAACAGGACAAAATGGAGGGGTTTCCTCTTCAATTTTAGCTTTCTTTCGTCAAGATATGTAAATAACTTTGGGAGATATGGCGAATAGTATGTAGTATATAGTAACAATGGATAACAATACAATATATATATAGAATGACATATGCTGTATTGTTGAATAGTTGCCTAACAACATATATACCAAATAGGAGAGTTTTTTACAAAAAATTGAAGAAATTAGTGGTTGAAGCCATACATTTTCCAGTTACAACGAGTGTCACGTGGTCTCATCAGCCGTGAGAGGGTTAACTATTTCTTCTAAAGAAACAGGTACTACGTTCATTTTTTAGTGCAATTTGTAGTAATTTGTGCATTTATTTTCCCATGATGATGTGTAGAACATTTAGTTAGCATATTTGGTTGAGATTTGGAAAAAATATATATAGTGATGCAAAATTCAGCTTTGTAGTACAGAAAGTATAATTTGGTTTTCAAAATGTGAAGAAAGTGCATATATTAACGAATGTCCTGTATGTACTTCTGAATGGCACAGTAACATATTCCTCTTTTATCATTCGTTAACCACAGTATGGTGTGTCAAAGCCACATATAATGGAATCGAATCTGTTTTATTTTGAAAAAACAAAAAAACGGAAAAAACGTTACAAGAGGAATTTTAACGTTTCTTCAAGGGCAAAGGACCCTTATCGCAACAGGACAAAGTGGAGAGGTTTCCTCTTCAATTTTAGCTTTATTTTGTCAAAATATGTAAATAAGTTTGGAAGATATGGCGAATGGTATGTAGTATATAGTAACAATGATTAATAATATAATATATATGTAGAATGACATATGCTATATTGTTGAATAGTTGCCTAACAACAAATATATACAAAATAGGAAAGTTTTTTAAAAATTGAAGAAATTAGTGGTTGAAGCCTTACATTTTCCAGTTACAACGAGTGTCACGTGGTCTCATCAGCCGTGAGAGGGTTAACCATTTCTTCTAAAGCAACAGGTACTACGTTCATTTTTTTTGCAGTTTGTAGTAATTTGTGCATTTATTTTCCCATCATGATGTGTAGAACATTTATTTAGCATATTTGGTTGAGATTTGGAAAAAATATACAGGGTGATGCAAAATTCAGCTTTGTAGTACAGAAAGTTTAACTTGGTTTTCAAAATGTGAAGAAAGTGCATATATTAACGAATGCCCTGTATGTACTTCTGAATGGCACAGTAACATATTCCTTCTTTTATCATTCGTTAAACACAGTATGGTGTATGAAAGCCATATATAATGGAATCGAATCTGTTTTATTTTGAAAAAAACTAAAAAACAGGAACAAACGTTACAAGAGGAATTTTAACGTTTCTTCAAGGGCAAAGGACACTTATCGCAACACGACAAAATGGAGGGGTTTCCTCTTCAATTTGAGCTTTATTTTGTCAAAATATGTAAATAACTTTGGGAGATATGGCGAATAGTATGTAGTATATAGTAACAATGGATAAGAATATAATATATATGTAGAATGACATATGCTATATTGTTGAATAGTTGCCTAACAACATATATGTACCAAATAGGAGAGTTTGTTAAACAAAAATTGAAGAAATTAGTGGTTGAAGCCATACATTTTCCAGTTACAACGAGTGTCACCTGGTCTCATCAGCCGTGAGAGGGTTAACTATTTCTTCTAAAGAAACAGGTACTACGTTCATTTTTTAGTGCAATTTGTAGTAATTTGTGCATTTATTTTCCCATGATGATGTGTAGAACATTTAGTTAGCATATTTGGTTGAGATTTCGAAAAAATGTACAGGGTGATGCAAAATTCATCTTTGTAGTACAGAAAGCATAAATTGGTTTTCAAAATGTGAAGAAATTGCATATATTAACGAATGCCCTGTATGTACTTCTGAATGGCACAGTAAAATATTTCTCTTTTATCATTCGTTAACCATAGTATGGTGTGTCAAAGCCACATATAATGGAATCGAATCTGTTTTATTTTGAAAAAACTAAAAAAGAGAAACAAACTTTATAAGAAGATTTTTAATGTTTCTTCAAGGACAAAGGACCTGTAACGACACCGTACAAAATGGATGGCTTTGCCCTTCAATTTGAGCTTTATTTCGTCAAAATATGTAAATAACTTTGGGAGATATGGCGAATAGTATGTAGTATATAGTAACAATGGATAACAATACAATATATATATAGAATGACATATGCTGTATTGTTGAATAGTTGCCTAACAACATATATACCAAATAGGAGAGTTTTTTACAAAAAATTGAAGAAATTAGTGGTTGAAGCCATACATTTTCCAGTTACAACGAGTGTCACGTGGTCTCATCAGCCGTGAGAGGGTTAACTATTTCTTCTAAAGAAACAGGTACTACGTTCATTTTTTAGTGCAATTTGTAGTAATTTGTGCATTTATTTTCCCATGATGATGTGTAGAACATTTAGTTAGCATATTTGGTTGAGATTTGGAAAAAATATATATAGTGATGCAAAATTCAGCTTTGTAGTACAGAAAGTATAATTTGGTTTTCAAAATGTGAAGAAAGTGCATATATTAACGAATGTCCTGTATGTACTTCTGAATGGCACAGTAACATATTCCTCTTTTATCATTCGTTAACCACAGTATGGTGTGTCAAAGCCACATATAATGGAATCGAATCTGTTTTATTTTGAAAAAACAAAAAAACGGAAAAAACGTTACAAGAGGAATATTAACGTTTCTTCATGGGCAAAGGACACTTATCGCAACAGGACAAAATGGAGGGGTTTCCTCTTCAATTTGAGCTTTATTTTGTCAAAATATGTAAATAACTTTGGGAGATATGGCGAATAGTATGTAGTATATAGTAACAATGGATAAGAATATAATATATATGTAGAATGACATATGCTATATTGTTGAATAGTTGCCTAACAACATATATGTACCAAATAGGAGAGTTTGTTAAACAAAAATTGAAGAAATTAGTGGTTGAAGCCATACATTTTCCAGTTACAACGAGTGTCACGTGGTCTCATCAGCCGTGAGAGGGTTAACTATTTCTTCTAAAGAAACAGGTACTACGTTCATTTTTTAGTGCAATTTGTAGTAATTTGTGCATTTATTTTCCCATGATGATGTGTAGAACATTTAGTTAGCATATTTGGTTGAGATTTCGAAAAAATGTACAGGGTGATGCAAAATTCATCTTTGTAGTACAGAAAGCATAAATTGGTTTTCAAAATGTGAAGAAATTGCATATATTAACGAATGCCCTGTATGTACTTCTGAATGGCACAGTAAAATATTTCTCTTTTATCATTCGTTAACCATAGTATGGTGTGTCAAAGCCACATATAATGGAATCGAATCTGTTTTATTTTGAAAAAACTAAAAAAGAGAAACAAACTTTATAAGAGGATTTTTAATGTTTCTTCAAGGACAAAGGACCTGTAACGACACCGTACAAAATGGATAGGTTTGCCCTTCAATTTGAGTTTTATTTCGTCAAAATATGTAAATAACTTTGGGAGATATGGCGAATAGTATGTAGTATATAGTAACAATGGATAACAATATAATATATATGTAGAATGACATATGCTATATTGTTGAATAGTTGCCTAACAACATATATATACCAAATAGGAGAGTTTTTTTACAAAAAATTGAAGAAATTAGTGGTTGAAGCCATATATTTTCCAGTTACAACGAGTGTCACGTAGTCTCATCAGCCGTGAGAGGGTTAACTATTTCTTCTAAAGCAACAGGTACTACGTTTATTTTTTTGTGCAGTTTGTAGTAATTTGTGCATTTATTTTCCCATCATGATGTGTAGAACATTTATTTAGCATATTTGGTTGAGATTTGGAAAAAATATACAGGGTGATGCAAAATTCAGCTTTGTAGTACAGAAAGTATAAATTGGTTTTCAAAATGTGAAGAAAGTGCATATATTAACGAATGCCCTGTATGTACTTCTGAATGGCACAGCAACATATTCCTTCTTTTAACATTCGTTAACCACAGTATGGTGTGTCAAAGCCATATATAATGGAATCGAATCTGTTTTATTTTGAAAAAAACTAAAAAACAGGAACAAACGTTACAAGAAGAATTTTAACGTTTCTTCAAGGGCAAAGGACACTTATCGCAACAGGACAAAATGGAGGGGTTTCCTCTTCAATTTTAGCTTTATTTCGTCAAAATATGTAAATAACTTTGGGAGATATGGCGAATAGTATGTAGTATATAGTAACAATGGATAAGAATATAATATATATGTAGAATGACATATGCTATATTGTTGAATAGTTGCCTAACAACATATATATACCAAATAGGAGAGTTTTTTACAAAAAATTGAAGAAATTAGTGGTTGAAGCCATATATTTTCCAGTTACAACGAGTGTCACGTGGTCTCATCAGCCGTGAAAGGGTTAACTATTTCTTCTAAAGAAACAGGTACTACGTTCATTTTTTAGTGCAATTTGTAGTAATTTGTGCATTTATTTTCCCATGATGATGTGTAGAACATTTAGTTAGCATATTTGGTTGAGATTTCGAAAAAATGTACAGGGTGATGCAAAATTCATCTTTGTAGTACAGAAAGCATAAATTGGTTTTCAAAATGTGAAGAAAGTGCATATATTAACGAATGCCCTGTATGTACTTCTGAATGGCACAGTAACATATTCCTCTTTTATCATTCGTTAACCATAGTATGGTGTGTCAAAGCCACATATAATGGAATCGAATCTCTTTTATTTTGAAAAAACTAAAAAAGAGAAACAAACGTTAGAAGAGGAATTTTAACGTTTCTTCAAGGGCAAAGGACCTTTATCGCAACCGTACAAAATGGAGGGCTTTCCTCTTCAATTTGAGCTTTATTTCGTCAAAATATGTAAATAACTTTGGGAGATATGGCGAATTGTATGTAGTATATAGTAACAATGGATAAAAATATAATATATATGTAGAATGACATATGCTATATTGTTGAATAGTTGCCTAAAACATATATGTACCAAATAGGAGAGTTTTTAAAAAAATTGAAGAAATTAGTGGTTGAAGCTATACATTTTCCAGTTACAACGATGTCACGTGGTCTCATCAGCCGTGAGAGGGTTAACTATTTCTTCTAAACAACAGGTACTACGTTCATTTTTTTGTGCAGTTTGTAGAAATTTGTGCATTTATTTTCCCATCATGATGTGTGGAACATTTAGTTAGCATATTTGGTTGAGATTTCGAAAAAATATACAGGGTGATGCAACATTCATCTTTGTAGTACAGAAAGTATAAATTGGTTTTCAAAATGTGAAGAAAGTGCATATATTAACGAATGCCCTGTATGTACTTCTGAACGGTACAGTAACATATTCCTCTTTTATCATTCGTTAACCACAGTATGGTGTGTGAAAAACATATAATGGAATCGAATCTGTTTTATTTTGAAAAAAACTAAAAAACAGAAACAAACGTTACAAGTGGAATTTTAACGTTTCTTCAAGGGCAAAGGACACTTATCGCAACACGACAAAATGGAGGGGTTTCGTCTTCAATTTGAGCTTTATTTCGTCAAAATATGTAAATAACTTTGGGAGATATGGCGAATAGTATGTAGTATATAGTAACAATGGATAAGAATATAATATATATGTAGAATGACATATGCTATATTGTTGAATAGTTACATAACAACATATATATACCAAATAGGAGAGTTTTTTTTACAAAAAATTGAAGAAATTAGTGGTTGAAGCCATACATTTTCCAGTTACAACGAGTGTCACGTGGTCTCATCAGCCGTGAGAGGGTTAACTATTTCTTCTAAAGAAACAGGTACTACGTTCATTTTTAGTGCAATTTGTAGTAATTTGTGCATTTATTTTCCCATGATGATGTGTAGAACATTTAGTTAGCATATTTGGTTGAGATTTCGAAAAAATGTACAGGGTGATGCAAAATTCATCTTTGTAGTACAGAAAGCATAAATTGGTTTTCAAAATGTGAAGAAATTGCATATATTAACGAATGCCCTGTATGTACTTCTGAATGGCACAGTAAAATATTTCTCTTTTATCATTCGTTAAACATAGTATGGTGTGTCAAAGCCACATATAATGGAATCGAATCTGTTTTATTTTGAAAAAACTAAAAAAGAGAAACAAACTTTATAAGAGGATTTTTAATGTTTCTTCAAGGACAAAGGACCTGTAACGACACCGTACAAAATGGATAGGTTTGCCCTTCAATTTGAGTTTTATTTCGTCAAAATATGTAAATAACTTTGGGAGATATGGCGAATAGTATGTAGTATATAGTAACAATGGATAACAATATAATATATATGTAGAATGACATATGCTATATTGTTGAATAGTTGCCTAACAACATATATATACCAAATAGGAGAGTTTTTTTACAAAAAATTGAAGAAATTAGTGGTTGAAGCCATATATTTTCCAGTTACAACGAGTGTCACGTAGTCTCATCAGCCGTGAAAGGGTTAACTATTTCTTCTAAAGCAACAGGTACTACGTTCATTTTTTTGTGCAGTTTGTAGTAATTTGTGCATTTATTTTCCCATCATGATGTGTAGAACATTTATTTAGCATATTTGGTTGAGATTTGGAAAAAATATACAGGGTGATGCAAAATTCAGCTTTGTAGTACAGAAAGTATAAATTGGTTTTCAAAATGTGAAGAAAGTGCATATATTAACGAATGCCCTGTATGTACTTCTGAATGGCACAGCAACATATTCCTTCTTTTAACATTCGTTAACCACAGTATGGTGTGTCAAAGCCATATATAATGGAATCGAATCTGTTTTATTTTGAAAAAAACTAAAAAACAGGAACAAACGTTACAAGAGGAATTTTAACGTTTCTTCAAGGGCAAAGGACACTTATCGCAACAGGACAAAATGGAGGGGTTTCCTCTTCAATTTTAGCTTTATTTCGTCAAAATATGTAAATAACTTTGGGAGATATGGCGAATAGTATGTAGTATATAGTAACAATGGATAAGAATATAATATATATGTAGAATGACATACGCTATATTGTTGAATAGTTGCCTAACAACATATATATACCAAATAGGAGAGTTTTTTACAAAAAATTGAAGAAATTAGTGGTTGAAGCCATATATTTTCCAGTTACAACGAGTGTCACGTGGTCTCATCAGCCGTGAAAGGGTTAACTATTTCTTCTAAAGAAACAGGTACTACGTTCATTTTTTAGTGCAATTTGTAGTAATTTGTGCATTTATTTTCCCATGATGATGTGTAGAACATTTAGTTAGCATATTTGGTTGAGATTTCGAAAAAATGTACAGGGTGATGCAAAATTCATCTTTGTAGTACAGAAAGCATAAATTGGTTTTCAAAATGTGAAGAAAGTGCATATATTAACGAATGCCCTGTATGTACTTCTGAATGGCACAGTAACATATTCCTCTTTTATCATTCGTTAACCATAGTATGGTGTGTCAAAGCCACATATAATGGAATCGAATCTCTTTTATTTTGAAAAAACTAAAAAAGAGAAACAAACGTTAGAAGAGGAATTTTAACGTTTCTTCAAGGGCAAAGGACCTTTATCGCAACCGTACAAAATGGAGGGCTTTCCTCTTCAATTTGAGCTTTATTTCGTCAAAATATGTAAATAACTTTGGGAGATATGGCGAATTGTATGTAGTATATAGTAACAATGGATAAGAATATAATATATATGTAGAATGACATATGCTATATTGTTGAATAGTTGCCTAAAAACATATATGTACCAAATAGGAGAGTTTTTAAAAAAATTGAAGAAATTAGTGGTTGAAGCTATACATTTTCCAGTTACAACGATGTCACGTGGTCTCATCAGCCGTGAGAGGGTTAACTATTTCTTCTAAACAACAGGTACTACGTTCATTTTTTTGTGCAGTTTGTAGAAATTTGTGCATTTATTTTCCCATCATGATGTGTGGAACATTTAGTTAGCATATTTGGTTGAGATTTCGAAAAAATATACAGGGTGATGCAACATTCATCTTTGTAGTACAGAAAGTATAAATTGGTTTTCAAAATGTGAAGAAAGTGCATATATTAACGAATGCCCTGTATGTACTTCTGAACGGTACAGTAACATATTCCTCTTTTATCATTCGTTAACCACAGTATGGTGTGTGAAAAACATATAATGGAATCGAATCTGTTTTATTTTGAAAAAAACTAAAAAACAGAAACAAACGTTACAAGTGGAATTTTAACGTTCCTTCAAGGGCAAAGGACACTTATCGCAACACGACAAAATGGAGGGGTTTCGTCTTCAATTTGAGCTTTATTTCGTCAAAATATGTAAATAACTTTGGGAGATATGGCGAATAGTATGTAGTATATAGTAACAATGGATAAGAATATAATATATATGTAGAATGACATATGCTATATTGTTGAATAGTTGCCTAACAACATATATATACCAAATAGGAGAGTTTTTTTACAAAAAATTGAAGAAATTAGTGGTTGAAGCCATACATTTTCCAGTTACAACGAGTGTCACGTGGTCTCATCAGCCGTGAGAGGGTTAACTATTTCTTCTAAAGAAACAGGTACTACGTTCATTTTTAGTGCAATTTGTAGTAATTTGTGCATTTATTTTCCCATGATGATGTGTAGAACATTTAGTTAGCATATTTGGTTGAGATTTCGAAAAAATGTACAGGGTGATGCAAAATTCATCTTTGTAGTACAGAAAGCATAAATTGGTTTTCAAAATGTGAAGAAATTGCATATATTAACGAATGCCCTGTATGTACTTCTGAATGGCACAGTAAAATATTTCTCTTTTATCATTCGTTAAACATAGTATGGTGTGTCAAAGCCACATATAATGGAATCGAATCTGTTTTATTTTGAAAAAACTAAAAAAGAGAAACAAACTTTATAAGAGGATTTTTAATGTTTCTTCAAGGACAAAGGACCTGTAACGACACCGTACAAAATGGATAGGTTTGCCCTTCAATTGGAGTTTTATTTCGTCAAAATATGTAAATAACTTTGGGGAGATATGGCGAATAGTATGTAGTATATAGTAACAATGGATAACAATATAATATATATGTAGAATGACATATGCTATATTGTTGAATAGTTGCCTAACAACATATATATACCAAATAGGAGAGTTTTTTTACAAAAAATTGAAGAAATTAGTGGTGGAAGCCATATATTTTCCAGTTACAACGAGTGTCACGTGGTCTCATCAGCCGTGAGAGGGTTAACTATTTCTTCTAAAGCAACAGGTACTACGTTCATTTTTTTGTGCAGTTTGTAGTAATTTGTGCATTTATTTTCCCATCGTGATGTGTAGAACATTTAGTTAGCATATTTGGTTGAGATTTCGAAAAAATGTACAGGGTGATGCAAAATTCATCTTTGTAGTACAGAAAGCATAAATTGGTTTTCACAATGTGAAGAAATTGCATATATTAACGAATGCCCTGTATGTACTTCTGAATGGCACAGTAAAATATTTCTCTTTTATCATTCGTTAAACATAGTATGGTGTGTCAAAGCCACATATAATGGAATCGAATCTGTTTTATTTTGAAAAAACTAAAAAAGAGAAACAAACTTTATAAGAGGATTTTTAATGTTTCTTCAAGGACAAAGGACCTGTAACGACACCGTACAAAATGGATAGGTTTGCCCTTCAATTTGAGTTTTATTTCGTCAAAATATGTAAATAACTTTGGGGAGATATGGCGAATAGTATGTAGTATATAGTAACAATGGAAAACAATATAATATATATGTAGAATGACATATGCTATATTGTTGAATAGTTGCCTAACAACATATATATACCAAATAGGAGAGTTTTTTTACAAAAAATTGAAGAAATTAGTGGTTGAAGCCATATATTTTCCAGTTACAACGAGTGTCACGTGGTCTCATCAGCCGAGAGAGGGTTAACTATTTCTTCTAAAGCAACAGGTACTACGTTCATTTTTTTGTGCAGTTTGTAGTAATTTGTGCATTTATTTTCCCATCGTGATGTGTAGAACATTTAGTTAGCATATTTGGTTGAGATTTGGAAAAAATATACAGGGTGATGCAAAATTCAGCTTTGTAGTACAGAAAGTATAAATTGGTTTTCAAAATGTGAAGAAAGTGCATATATTAACGAATGCCCTGTATGTACTTCTGAATGGCACAGTAACATATTCCTTCTTTTATCATTCGTTAACCACAGTATGGTGTGTGAAAAACATATAATGGAATCGAATGTTTTATTTTGAAAAAAACTAAAAAACAGGAACAAACGTTACAAGAGGAATTTTAACGTTTCTTCAAGGACAAAGGACACTTATCGCAACAGGACAAAATGGAGGGGTTTCCTCTTCAATTTTAGCTTTATTTCGTCAAAATATGTAAATAACTTTGGGAGATATGGCGAATAGTATGTAGTATATAGTAACAATGGATAAGAATATAATATATATGTAGAATGACATATGCTATATTGTTGAATAGTTGCCTAACAACATATATATACCAAATAGGAGAGTTTTTTTACAAAAAATTGAAGAAATTAGTGGTTGAAGCCATACATTTTCCAGTTACAACGAGTGTCACGTGGTCTCATCAGCCGTGAGAGGGTTAACTATTTCTTCTAAAGAAACAGGTACTACGTTCATGTTTAGTGCAATTTGTAGTAATTTGTGCATTTATTTTCCCATGATGATGTGTAGAACATTTAGTTAGCATATTTGGTTGAGATTTCGAAAAAATGTACAGGGTGATGCAAAATTCATCTTTGTAGTACAGAAAGCATAAATTGGTTTTCAAAATGTGAAGAAATTGCATATATTAACGAATGCCCTGTATGTACTTCTGAATGGCACAGTAAAATATTTCTCTTTTATCATTCGTTAAACATAGTATGGTGTGTCAAAGCCACATATAATGGAATCGAATCTGTTTTATTTTGAAAAAACTAAAAAAGAGAAACAAACTTTATAAGAGGATTTTTAATGTTTCTTCAAGGACAAAGGACCTGTAACGACACCGTACAAAATGGATAGGTTTGCCCTTCAATTGGAGTTTTATTTCGTCAAAATATGTAAATAACTTTGGGGAGATATGGCGAATAGTATGTAGTATATAGTAACAATGGATAACAATATAATATATATGTAGAATGACATATGCTATATTGTTGAATAGTTGCCTAACAACATATATATACCAAATAGGAGAGTTTTTTTACAAAAAATTGAAGAAATTAGTGGTGGAAGCCATATATTTTCCAGTTACAACGAGTGTCACGTGGTCTCATCAGCCGTGAGAGGGTTAACTATTTCTTCTAAAGCAACAGGTACTACGTTCATTTTTTTGTGCAGTTTGTAGTAATTTGTGCATTTATTTTCCCATCGTGATGTGTAGAACATTTAGTTAGCATATTTGGTTGAGATTTCGAAAAAATGTACAGGGTGATGCAAAATTCATCTTTGTAGTACAGAAAGCATAAATTGGTTTTCACAATGTGAAGAAATTGCATATATTAACGAATGCCCTGTATGTACTTCTGAATGGCACAGTAAAATATTTCTCTTTTATCATTCGTTAAACATAGTATGGTGTGTCAAAGCCACATATAATGGAATCGAATCTGTTTTATTTTGAAAAAACTAAAAAAGAGAAACAAACTTTATAAGAGGATTTTTAATGTTTCTTCAAGGACAAAGGACCTGTAACGACACCGTACAAAATGGATAGGTTTGCCCTTCAATTTGAGTTTTATTTCGTCAAAATATGTAAATAACTTTGGGGAGATATGGCGAATAGTATGTAGTATATAGTAACAATGGAAAACAATATAATATATATGTAGAATGACATATGCTATATTGTTGAATAGTTGCCTAACAACATATATATACCAAATAGGAGAGTTTTTTTACAAAAAATTGAAGAAATTAGTGGTTGAAGCCATATATTTTCCAGTTACAACGAGTGTCACGTGGTCTCATCAGCCGAGAGAGGGTTAACTATTTCTTCTAAAGCAACAGGTACTACGTTCATTTTTTTGTGCAGTTTGTAGTAATTTGTGCATTTATTTTCCCATCGTGATGTGTAGAACATTTAGTTAGCATATTTGGTTGAGATTTGGAAAAAATATACAGGGTGATGCAAAATTCAGCTTTGTAGTGCAGAAAGTATAAATTGGTTTTCAAAATGTGAAGAAAGTGCATATATTAACGAATGCCCTGTATGTACTTCTGAATGGCACAGTAACATATTCCTTCTTTTATCATTCGTTAACCACAGTATGGTGTGTGAAAAACATATAATGGAATCGAATGTTTTATTTTGAAAAAAACTAAAAAACAGGAACAAACGTTACAAGAGGAATTTTAACGTTTCTTCAAGGACAAAGGACACTTATCGCAACAGGACAAAATGGAGGGGTTTCCTCTTCAATTTTAGCTTTATTTCGTCAAAATATGTAAATAACTTTGGGAGATATGGCGAATAGTATGTAGTATATAGTAACAATGGATAAGAATATAATATATATGTAGAATGACATATGCTATATTGTTGAATATTTGCCTAGCAACATATATATACCAAATAGGAGAGTTTTTTACAAAAAATTGAAGAAATTAGTGGTTGAAGCCATATATTTTCCAGTTACAACGAGTGTCACGTGGTCTCATCAGCCGTGAAAGGGTTAACTATTTCTTCTAAAGAAACAGGTACTACGTTCATTTTTTAGTGCAATTTGTAGTAATTTGTGCATTTATTTTCCCATGATGATGTGTAGAACATTTAGTTAGCATATTTGGTTGAGATTTCGAAAAAATGTACAGGGTGATGCAAAATTCATCTTTGTAGTACAGAAAGCATAAATTGGTTTTCAAAATGTGAAGAAAGTGCATATATTAACGAATGCCCTGTATGTACTTCTGAATGGCACAGTAACATATTCCTCTTTTATCATTCGTTAACCATAGTATGGTGTGTCAAAGCCACATATAATGGAATCGAATCTCTTTTATTTTGAAAAAACTAAAAAACGGAAAAAACGTTAAAAGAGGAATTTTAACGTTTCTTCAAGGGCAAAGGACACTTATCGCAACCGTACAAAATGGAGGGGTTTCCTCTTCAATTTTAGCTTTATTTCGTCAAAATATATAAATAACTTTGGGAGATATGGAGAATAGTATGTAGTATATAGTAACAATGGATAACAATATAATATATATGTAAAATGACATATGCTATATTGTTGAATAGTTGCCTAACAACATATATATACCAAATAGGAGAGTTTTTTTTTAAAAAATTTAAGAAATTAGTGGTTGAAGCCATATATTTTCCAGGTACAACGAGTGTCACGTGGTCTCATCAGCCGTGAGAGGGTTAACTATTTCTTCTAAAGAAACAGGTACTACATTCATTTTTTAGTGCAATTTGTAGTAATTTGTGCATTTATTTTCCCATGATGATGTGTAGAACATTTAGTTAGCATATTTGGTTGAGATTTGGAAAAAATATACAGGGTGATGCAAAATTCAGCTTTGTAGTACAGAAAGTATAAATTGGTTTTCAAAATGTGAAGAAAGTGCATATATTAACGAATGCCTTGTATGTACTTCTGAATGGCACAGTAACATATTCCTCTTTTATCATTCGTTAACCACAGTATGGTGTGTCAAAGCCACATATAATGGAATCGAATCTGTTTTATTTTGAAAAAACTAAAAAAAGAGAAACAAAGGTTATATGAGGAATTTTAATGTTTCTTCTAGGGCAAAGGACCTGTATCGCAACAGGACAAAATGGAGGGGTTTCCTCTTCAATTTTAGCTTTCTTTCGTCAAAATATGTAAATAACTTTGGGAGATATGGCGAATAGTATGTAGTATATAGTAACAATGGATAAGAATATAATATATATGTAGAACGACATATGCTATATTGTTGAATAGTTGCCTAACAACATATATATACCAAATAGGAGAGTTTTTTACAAAAAATTGAAGACATTAGTGGTTGAAGCCATATATTTTCCAGTTACAACGAGTGTCACGTGGTCTCATCAGCCGTGAGAGGGTTAACTATTTCTTCTAAAGAAACAGGTACTACGTTCATTTTTTAGTGCAATTTGTAGTAATTTGTGCATTTATTTTCCCATGATGATGTGTAGAACATTTAGTTAGCATATTTGGTTGAGATTTCGAAAAAATATACAGGGTGATGCAAAATTCATCTTTGTAGTACAGAAAGTATAAATTGGTTTTCAAAATGTGAAGAAAGTGCATATATTAACGAATGCCCTGTATGTACTTCTGAATGGCACAGTAACATATTCCTCTTTTATCATTCGTTAACCATAGTATGGTGTGTCAAAGCCACATATAATGGAATCGAATCTGTTTTATTTTGAAAAAACTAAAAAAGAGAAACAAACGTTAGAAGAGGAATTTTAACGTTTCTTCAAGGGCAAAGGACCATTATCGCAACCGTACAAAATGGAGGGCTTTCCTCTTCAATTTGAGCCTTATTTCGTCAAAATATGTAAATAACTTTGGGAGATATGGCGAATAGTATGTAGTATATAGTAACAATGGATAAGAATATAATATATATGTAGAATGACATATGCTATATTGTTGAATAGTTGCCTAACAACATATATGTACCAAATAGGAGAGTTTGTTAAACAAAAATTGAAGAAATTAGTGGTTGAAGCCATACATTTTCCAGTTACAACGAGTGTCACGTGGTCTCATCAGCCGTGAGAGGGTTAACTATTTCTTCTAAAGAAACAGGTACTACGTTCATTTTTTAGTGCAATTTGTAGTAATTTGTGCATTTATTTTCCCATGATGATGTGCAGAACATTTAGTTAGCATATTTGGTTGAGATTTCGAAAAAATGTACAGGGTGATGCAAAATTCATCTTTGTAGTACAGAAAGCATAAATTGGTTTTCAAAATGTGAAGAAATTGCATATATTAACGAATGCCCTGTATGTACTTCTGAATGGCACAGTAAAATATTTCTCTTTTATCATTCGTTAACCATAGTATGGTGTGTCAAAGCCACATATAATGGAATCGAATCTGTTTTATTTTGAAAAAACTAAAAAAGAGAAACAAACTTTATAAGAGGATTTTTAATGTTTCTTCAAGGACAAAGGACCTGTAACGACACCGTACAAAATGGATAGGTTTGCCCTTCAATTTGAGTTTTATTTCGTCAAAATATGTAAATAACTTTGGGAGATATGGCGAATAGTATGTAGTATATAGTAACAATGGATAACAATATAATATATATGTAGAATGACATATGCTATATTGTTGAATAGTTGCCTAACAACATATATATACCAAATAGGAGAGTTTTTTTTACAAAAAATTGAAGAAATTAGTGGTTGAAGCCATATATTTTCCAGTTACAACGAGTGTCACGTAGTCTCATCAGCCGTGAGAGGGTTAACTATTTCTTCTAAAGCAACAGGTACTACGTTCATTTTTTTGTGCAGTTTGTAGTAATTTGTGCATTTATTTTCCCATCATGATGTGTAGAACATTTATTTAGCATATTTGGTTGAGATTTGGAAAAAATATACAGGGTGATGCAAAATTCAGCTTTGTAGTACAGAAAGTATAAATTGGTTTTCAAAATGTGAAGAAAGTGCATATATTAACGAATGCCCTGTATGTACTTCTGAATGGCACAGCAACATATTCCTTCTTTTAACATTCGTTAACCACAGTATGGTGTGTCAAAGCCATATATAATGGAATCGAATCTGTTTTATTTTGAAAAAAACTAAAAAACAGGAACAAACGTTACAAGAGGAATTTTAACGTTTCTTCAAGGGCAAAGGACACTTATCGCAACAGGACAAAATGGAGGGGTTTCCTCTTCAATTTTAGCTTTATTTCGTCAAAATATGTAAATAACTTTGGGAGATATGGCGAATAGTATGTAGTATATAGTAACAATGGATAAGAATATAATATATATGTAGAATGACATATGCTATATTGTTGAATAGTTGCCTAACAACATATATATACCAAATAGGAGAGTTTTTTACAAAAAATTGAAGAAATTAGTGGTTGAAGCCATATATTTTCCAGTTACAACGAGTGTCACGTGGTCTCATCAGCCGTGAAAGGGTTAACAATTTCTTCTAAAGAAACAGGTACTACGTTCATTTTTTAGTGCAATTTGTAGTAATTTGTGCATTTATTTTCCCATGATGATGTGTAGAACATTTAGTTAGCATATTTGGTTGAGATTTCGAAAAAATGTACAGGGTGATGCAAAATTCATCTTTGTAGTACAGAAAGCATAAATTGGTTTTCAAAATGTGAAGAAAGTGCATATATTAACGAATGCCCTGTATGTACTTCTGAATGGCACAGTAACATATTCCTCTTTTATCATTCGTTAACCATAGTATGGTGTGTCAAAGCCACATATAATGGAATCGAATCTCTTTTATTTTGAAAAAACTAAAAAAGAGAAACAAACGTTAGAAGAGGAATTTTAACGTTTCTTCAAGGGCAAAGGACCTTTATCGCAACCGTACAAAATGGAGGGCTTTCCTCTTCAATTTGAGCTTTATTTCGTCAAAATATGTAAATAACTTTGGGAGATATGGCGAATTGTATGTAGTATATAGTAACAATGGATAAGAATATAATATATATGTAGAATGACATATGCTATATTGTTGAATAGTTGCCTAAAAACATATATGTACCAAATAGGAGAGTTTTTAAAAAAATTGAAGAAATTAGTGGTTGAAGCTATACATTTTCCAGTTACAACGATGTCACGTGGTCTCATCAGCCGTGAGAGGGTTAACTATTTCTTCTAAACAACAGGTACTACGTTCATTTTTTTGTGCAGTTTGTAGAAATTTGTGCATTTATTTTCCCATCATGATGTGTGGAACATTTAGTTAGCATATTTGGTTGAGATTTCGAAAAAATATACAGGGTGATGCAACATTCATCTTTGTAGTACAGAAAGTATAAATTGGTTTTCAAAATGTGAAGAAAGTGCATATATTAACGAATGCCCTGTATGTACTTCTGAACGGTACAGTAACATATTCCTCTTTTATCATTCGTTAACCACAGTATGGTGTGTGAAAAACATATAATGGAATCGAATCTGTTTTATTTTGAAAAAAACTAAAAAACAGAAACAAACGTTACAAGTGGAATTTTAACGTTTCTTCAAGGGCAAAGGACACTTATCGCAACACGACAAAATGGAGGGGTTTCGTCTTCAATTTGAGCTTTATTTCGTCAAAATATGTAAATAACTTTGGGAGATATGGCGAATAGTATGTAGTATATAGTAACAATGGATAAGAATATAATATATATGTAGAATGACATATGCTATATTGTTGAATAGTTGCCTAACAACATATATATACCAAATAGGAGAGTTTTTTTACAAAAAATTGAAGAAATTAGTGGTTGAAGCCATACATTTTCCAGTTACAACGAGTGTCACGTGGTCTCATCAGCCGTGAGAGGGTTAACTATTTCTTCTAAAGAAACAGGTACTACGTTCATTTTTAGTGCAATTTGTAGTAATTTGTGCATTTATTTTCCCATGATGATGTGTAGAACATTTAGTTAGCATATTTGGTTGAGATTTCGAAAAAATGTACAGGGTGATGCAAAATTCATCTTTGTAGTACAGAAAGCATAAATTGGTTTTCAAAATGTGAAGAAATTGCATATATTAACGAATGCCCTGTATGTACTTCTGAATGGCACAGTAAAATATTTCTCTTTTATCATTCGTTAAACATAGTATGGTGTGTCAAAGCCACATATAATGGAATCGAATCTGTTTTATTTTGAAAAAACTAAAAAAGAGAAACAAACTTTATAAGAGGATTTTTAATGTTTCTTCAAGGACAAAGGACCTGTAACGACACCGTACAAAATGGATAGGTTTGCCCTTCAATTGGAGTTTTATTTCGTCAAAATATGTAAATAACTTTGGGGAGATATGGCGAATAGTATGTAGTATATAGTAACAATGGATAACAATATAATATATATGTAGAATGACATTTGCTATATTGTTGAATAGTTGCCTAACAACATATATATACCAAATAGGAGAGTTTGTTTACAAAAAATTGAAGAAATTAGTGGTTGAAGCCATATATTTTCCAGTTACAACGAGTGTCACGTGGTCTCATCAGCCGTGAGAGGGTTAACTATTTCTTCTAAAGCAACAGGTACTACGTTCATTTTTTTGTGCAGTTTGTAGTAATTTGTGCATTTATTTTCCCATCGTGATGTGTAGAACATTTAGTTAGCATATTTGGTTGAGATTTCGAAAAAATGTACAGGGTGATGCAAAATTCATCTTTGTAGTACAGAAAGCATAAATTGGTTTTCACAATGTGAAGAAATTGCATATATTAACGAATGCCCTGTATGTACTTCTGAATGGCACAGTAAAATATTTCTCTTTTATCATTCGTTAAACATAGTATGGTGTGTCAAAGCCACATATAATGGAATCGAATCTGTTTTATTTTGAAAAAACTAAAAAAGAGAAACAAACTTTATAAGAGGATTTTTAATGTTTCTTCAAGGACAAAGGACCTGTAACGACACCGTACAAAATGGATAGGTTTGCCCTTCAATTTGAGTTTTATTTCGTCAAAATATGTAAATAACTTTGGGGAGATATGGCGAATAGTATGTAGTATATAGTAACAATGGATAACAATATAATATATATGTAGAATGACATATGCTATATTGTTGAATAGTTGCCTAACAACATATATATACCAAATAGGAGAGTTTTTTTACAAAAAATTGAAGAAATTAGTGGTTGAAGCCATATATTTTCCAGTTACAACGAGTGTCACGTGGTCTCATCAGCCGAGAGAGGGTTAACTATTTCTTCTAAAGCAACAGGTACTACGTTCATTTTTTTGTGCAGTTTGTAGTAATTTGTGCATTTATTTTCCCATCGTGATGTGTAGAACATTTAGTTAGCATATTTGGTTGAGATTTGGAAAAAATATACAGGGTGATGCAAAATTCAGCTTTGTAGTACAGAAAGTATAAATTGGTTTTCAAAATGTGAAGAAAGTGCATATATTAAGGAATGCCCTGTATGTACTTCTGAATGGCACAGTAACATATTCCTTCTTTTATCATTCGTTAACCACAGTATGGTGTGTCAAAGCCATATATAATGGAATCGAATCTCTTTTATTTTGAAAAAAACTAAAAAACAGGAACAAACGTTACAAGAGGAATTTTAACGTTTCTTCAAGGACAAAGGACACTTATCGCAACAGGACAAAATGGAGGGCTTTCCTCTTCAATTTGAGCTTTATTTCGTCAAAATATGTAAATAACTTTGGGAGATATGGCGAATAGTATGTAGTATATAGTAACAATGGATAAGAATATAATATATATCTAGAATGACATATGCTATATTGTTGAATAGTTGCCTAACAACATATATATACCAAATAGGAGAGTTTTTTTACAAAAAATTGAAGAAATTAGTGGTTGAAGCCATACATTTTCCAGTTACAACGAGTGTCACGTGGTCTCATCAGCCGTGAGAGGGTTAACTATTTCTTCTAAAGAAACAGGTACTACGTTCATTTTTTAGTGCAATTTGTAGTAATTTGTGCATTTATTTTCCCATGATGATGTGTAGAACATTTAGTTAGCATATTTGGTTGAGATTTCGAAAAAATGTACAGGGTGATGCAAAATTCATCTTTGTAGTACAGAAAGCATAAATTGGTTTTCAAAATGTGAAGAAATTGCATATATTAACGAATGCCCTGTATGTACTTCTGAATGGCACAGTAAAATATTTCTCTTTTATCATTCGTTAAACATAGTATGGTGTGTCAAAGCCACATATAATGGAATCGAATCTGTTTTATTTTGAAAAAACTAAAAAAGAGAAACAAACTTTATAAGAGGATTTTTAATGTTTCTTCAAGGACAAAGGACCTGTAACGACACCGTACAAAATGGATAGGTTTGCCCTTCAATTTGAGTTTTATTTCGTCAAAATATGTAAATAACTTTGGGGAGATATGGCGAATAGTATGTAGTATATAGTAACAATGGATAACAATATAATATATATGTAGAATGACATATGCTATATTGTTGAATAGTTGCCTAACAACATATATATACCAAATAGGAGAGTTTTTTTACAAAAAATTGAAGAAATTAGTGGTTGAAGCCATATATTTTCCAGTTACAACGAGTGTCACGTGGTCTCATCAGCCGTGAGAGGGTTAACTATTTCTTCTAAAGCAACAGGTACTACGTTCATTTTTTTGTGCAGTTTGTAGTAATTTGTGCATTTATTTTCCCATCATGATGTGTAGAACATTTAGTTAGCATATTTGGTTGAGATTTGGAAAAAATATACAGGGTGATGCAAAATTCAGCTTTGTAGTACAGAAAGTATAAATTGGTTTTCAAAATGTGAAGAAAGTGCATATATTAACGAATGCCCTGTATGTACTTCTGAATGGCAGAGTAACATATTCCTTCTTTTATCATTCGTTAACCACAGTATGGTGTGTCAAAGCCATATATAATGGAATCGAATCTGTTTTATTTTGAAAAAAACTAAAAAACAGGAACCAACGTTACAAGAGGAATTTTAACGTTTCTTCAAGGACAAAGGACACTTATCGCAACAGGACAAAATGGAGGGGTTTCCTCTTCAATTTTAGCTTTATTTCGTCAAAATATGTAAATAACTTTGGGAGATATGGCGAATAGTATGTAGTATATAGTAACAATGGATAAGAATATAATATATATCTAGAATGACATATGCTATATTGTTGAGTAGTTGCCTAACAACATATATATACCAAATAGGAGAGTTTTTTACAAAAAATTGAAGAAATTAGTGGTTGAAGCCATATATTTTCCAGTTACAACGAGTGTCACGTGGTCTCATCAGCCGTGAGAGGGTTAACTATTTCTTCTAAAGAAACAGGTACTACGTTCATTTTTTAGTGCAATTTGTAGTAATTTGTGCATTTATTTTCCCATGATGATGTGTAGAACATTTAGTTAGCTTATTTGGTTGAGATTTCGAAAAAATGTACTGGGTGATGCAAAATTCATCTTTGTAGTACAGAAAGCATAAATTGGTTTTCAAAATGTGAAGAAAGTGCATATATTAACGAATGCCCTGTATGTACTTCTGAATGGCACAGTAACACATTCCTCTTTTATCATTCGTTAACCATAGTATGGTGTGTCAAAGCCACATATAATGGAATCGAATCTGTTTTATTTTGAAAAAACTAAAAAAGAGAAACAAACGTTAGAAGAGGAATTTTAACGTTTCTTCAAGGGCAAAGGACCTTTATCGCAACAGGACAAAATGGAGGGGTTTCCTCTTCAATTTTACATTTCTTTCGTCAAAATATGTGAATAACTTTGGGAGATATGGCGAATAGTATGTAGTATATAGAAACAATGGATAACAATATAATATATATGTAGAATGACATATGCTATATTGTTGAATAGTTGCCTAAAAACATATATGTACCAAATAGGAGAGTTTTTAAAAAATTGAAGAAATTAGTGGTTGAAGCCATACATTTTCCAGTTACAACGAGTGTCACGTGGTCTCATCAGCCGTGAGAGGGTTAACTATTTCTACTAAACAACAGGTGCTACGTTCATTTTTTTGTGCAGTTTGTAGTAATTTGTGCATTTATTTTCCCATCATGATGTGTGGAACATTTAGTTAGCATATTTGGTTGGGATTTCGAAAAAATATACAGGGTGATGCAACATTCATCTTTGTAGTACAGAAAGTATAAATTGGTTTTCAAAATGTGAAGAAAGTGCATATATTAACGAATGCCCTGTATGTACTTCTGAACGGTACAGTAACATATTCCTCTTTTATCATTCGTTAACCACAGTATGGTGTGTGAAAAACATATAATGGAATCGAATCTGTTTTATTTTGAAAAAAACTAAAAAACAGAAACAAACGTTACAAGTGGAATTTTAACGTTTCTTCAAGGGCAAAGGACACTTATCGCAACACGAAAAAATGGAGGGGTTTCCTCTTCAATTTTAGCTTTCTTTCGTCAAAATATGTAAATAACTTTGGGAGATATGGCGAATAGTATGTAGTATATAGTAACAATGGATAACAATATAATATATATGTAGAATGAAATATGCTATATTGTTGAATAGTTGCCTAACAACATATATATACCAAATAGGAGAGTTTTTTAAACAAAAATTGAAGAAATTAGTGGTTGAAGCCATACATTTTCCAGTTACAACGAGTGTCACGTGGTCTCATCAGCCGTGAGAGGGTTAACTATTTCTTCTAAAGCAACAGGTACTACGTTCATTTTTTTGTGCAGTTTGTAGTAATTTGTGCATTTATTTTCCCATCATGATGTGTGGAACATTTAGTTAGCATATTTGGTTGAGATTTCGAAAAAATATACAGGGTGATGCAAAATTCATCTTTGTAGTACAGAAAGTATAAATTGGTTTTCAAAATGTGAAGAAAGTGCATATATTAACGAATGCCCTGTATGTACTTCTGAATGGCACAGTAACATATTCCTCTTTTATCATTCGTTAACCACAGTATGGTGTGTCAAAGCCACATATAATGGAATCGAATCTGTTTTATTTTGAAAAAACTAAAAAACGGAAAAAACGTTAAAAGAGGAATTTTAACGTTTCTTCAAGGGCAAAGGACACTTATCGCAACCGTACAAAATGGAGGGGTTTCCTCTTCAATTTTAGCTTTATTTCGTCAAAATATGTAAATAACTTTGGGAGATATGGAGAATAGTATGTAGTATATAGTAACAATGGATAACAATATAATATATATGTAAAATGACATATGCTATATTGTTGAATAGTTGCCTAACAACATATATATACCAAATAGGAGAGTTTTTTTTAAAAAAATTTAAGAAATTAGTGGTTGAAGCCATATATTTTCCAGGTACAACGAGTGTCACGTGGTCTCATCAGCCGTGAGAGGGTTAACTATTTCTTCTAAAGAAACAGGTACTACATTCATTTTTTAGTGCAATTTGTAGTAATTTGTGCATTTATTTTCCCATGATGATGTGTAGAACATTTAGTTAGCATATTTGGTTGAGATTTGGAAAAAATATACAGGGTGATGCAAAATTCAGCTTTGTAGTACAGAAAGTATAAATTGGTTTTCAAAATGTGAAGAAAGTGCATATATTAACGAATGCCTTGTATGTACTTCTGAATGGCACAGTAACATATTCCTCTTTTATCATTCGTTAACCACAGTATGGTGTGTCAAAGCCACATATAATGGAATCGAATCTGTTTTATTTTGAAAAAAACTAAAAAAAGAGAAACAAAGGTTATATGAGGAATTTTAATGTTTCTTCTAGGGCAAAGGACCTGTATCGCAACAGGACAAAATGGAGGGGTTTCCTCTTCAATTTTAGCTTTATTTCGTCAAAATATGTAAATAACTTTGGGAGATATGGCGAATAGTATGTAGTATATAGTAACAATGGATAAGAATATAATATATATGTAGAATGACATATGCTATATTGTTGAATAGTTGCCTAACAACATATATATACCAAATAGGAGAGTTTTTTACAAAAAATTGAAGACATTAGTGGTTGAAGCCATATATTTTCCAGTTACAACGAGTGTCACGTGGTCTCATCAGCCGTGAGAGGGTTAACTATTTCTTCTAAAGAAACAGGTACTACGTTCATTTTTTAGTGCAATTTGTAGTAATTTGTGCATTTATTTTCCCATGATGATGTGTAGAACATTTAGTTAGCATATTTGGTTGAGATTTCGAAAAAATATACAGGGTGATGCAAAATTCATCTTTGTAGTACAGAAAGTATAAATTGGTTTTCAAAATGTGAAGAAAGTGCATATATTAACGAATGCCCTGTATGTACTTCTGAATGGCACAGTAACATATTCCTCTTTTATCATTCGTTAACCACAGTATGGTGTGTCAAAGCCACATATAATGGAATCGAATCTGTTTTATTTTGAAAAAACTAAAAAAGAGAAACAAACGTTAGAAGAGGAATTTTAACGTTTCTTCAAGGGCAAAGGACCATTATCGCAACCGTACAAAATGGAGGGCTTTCCTCTTCAATTTGAGCCTTATTTCGTCAAAATATGTAAATAACTTTGGGAGATATGGCGAATAGTATGTAGTATATAGTAACAATGGATAAGAATATATGTAGAATGACATATGCTATATTGTTGAATAGTTGCCTAACAACATATATGTACCAAATAGGAGAGTTTTTAAAAAAATTGAAGAAATTAGTGGTTGAAGCCATACATTTTCCAGTTACAACGAGTGTCACGTGGTCTCATCAGCCGTGAGAGGGTTAACTATTTCTTCTAAAGAAACAGGTACTACGTTCATTTTTTAGTGCAATTTGTAGTAATTTGTGCATTTATTTTCCCATGATGATGTGTAGAACATTTTTTAGCATATTTGGTTGAGATTTCGAAAAAATATACAGGGTGATGCAAAATTCATCTTTGTAGAACAGAAAGTATAAATTGGTTTTCAAAATTTGAAGAAAGTGCATATATTAACGAATGCCCTGTATGTACTTCTG